>NC_044031.1:597123810-597263635 GCF_901765095.1 Microcaecilia unicolor
TCTTTAATTGATGGGTCATGAATGAGAATAGAATCTTGGGGTCCATGCTGTGATCTCCCCTTGATGTTTGCTGGAAAAGGAAACAACAGGGAATGTGCCAAGTGTGGCCCTTATGTCTCTGTGTGTGGTGGGTCTTTCTATCTGGTGGGCTTTGGTTTCCTTTGGTGCCCTCCTATCTCTTTCACATGGATGCTCCAACAAAACATTTGGCTGTTGCTGCTGGTCATGTGTCCCCAGGGTCCCCATCCAGTGGTCAGCCTGGGTGGTTCCTGCTTAGCTTTCCAGCAGTTTCCTTGGGGCTATGCTTCTGTGCCATGCATCTGCCTACAGATAGGGAGTGCTTAGCTTGCCTCTTGTCTCCTCTGGGATGCACACTTCTACCACATGTGCCTCCAGATAGGGGGAGAGAGAGAGACTGGCCCTGGAGTGCCCTCCAACATGACAAGATAATATCTTCATGCTTGCACTTTCCAGGATATGAGGAGATTTATTGGTGTCCCAAAATACCAAAGTTTGCACAGGTTCAATATAAAGATTTGCACCAGTCCCTCCTGAACAGGTTTATCTAAAGGTGAGTTCAAAATTCAAACCTTCAGTCCTTCACAGTTTTCACATGATATTCAACAGGTCCTTGAACAAATCCAATAAGGATTACTGCTGGGCCTGGGAGGCAGCAAGAGACTCCTCCTCTTGTTGTTTCTTTAATTGATGGGTCATGAATGAGAATAGAATCTTGGGGTCCATGCTGTGATCTCCCCTTGATGTTTGCTGGAAAAGGAAACAACAGGGAATGTGCCAAGTGTGGCCCTTGGGTGGTTTTTCTTCTCTGTGTGCGGTGGGTCTTTCTATCTGGTGGGCTCTGGTTTCCTTTGGTGCCCTCCTATCTCTTTCACATGGATACTCCAACAAATGTTTTGGCTGTTGCTGCTGGTCATGTGTCCCCAGGGTTCCCAGCCAGTGGTCAGCCTGGGTGGTTCCTGCTTAGCTTTCCAGCAGTTTCCTTGGGGCTATGCTTCTGTGCCACACATCTGCCTCCAGATAGGGAGTGCTTAGCTTGCCTCTTGTCTCCTCTGGGATGCACACTTCTACCACATGTGCCTCCAGATAGGGGGAGAGACAGAGAGAGAGACTGGCCCTGGAGTGCCCTCCAACATGACAAGATAATATCTTCATGCTTGCACTTTCCAGGATTTGAGGAGATTTATTGGTGTCCCAAAATACCAAAGTTTGCACAGGTTCAATATAAAGATTTGCACCAGTCCCTCCTGAACAGGTTTATCTAAAGGTGAGTTCAAAATTCAAACCTTCAGTCCTTCACAGTTTTAACATGATATTCAACAGGTCCTTGAACAAATCCAATAAGGATTACTGCTGGGCCTGGGAGGCAGCAAGAGACTCCTCCTCTTGTTGTTTCTTTAATTGATGGGTCATGAATGAGAATAGAATCTTGGGGTCCATGCTGTGATCTCCCCTTGATGTTTGCTGGAAAAGGAAACAACAGGGAATGTGCCAAGTGTGGCCCTTATCTCTCTGTGTGTGGTGGGTCTTTCTATCTGGTGGGCTTTGGTTTCCTTTGGTGCCCTCCTATCTCTTTCACATGGATGCTCCAACAAAAGTTTTGGCTGTTGCTGCTGGTCATGTGTCCCCAGGGTCCCCATCCAGTGGTCAGCCTGGGTGGTTCCTGCTTAGCTTTCCAGCAGTTTCCTTGGGGCTATGCTTCTGTGCCATGCATCTGCCTCCAGATAAGGAGTGCTTAGCTTGCCTCTTGTCTCCTCTGGGATGCACACTTCTACCACATGTGCCTCCAGATAGGGGGAGAGAGAGAGACTGGCCCTGGAGTGCCCTCCAACATGACAAGATAATATCTTCATGCTTGCACTTTCCAGGATATGAGGAGATTTATTGGTGTCCCAAAATACCAAAGTTTGCACAGGTTCAATATAAAGATTTGCACCAGTCCCTCCTGAACAGGTTTATCTAAAGGTGAGTTCAAAATTCAAACCTTCAGTCCTTCACAGTTTTAACATGATATTCAACAGGTCCTTGAACAAATCCAATAAGGATTACTGCTGGGCCTGGGAGGCAGCAAGAGACTCCTCCTCTTGTTGTTTCTTTAATTGATGGGTCATGAATGAGAATAGAATCTTGGGGTCCATGCTGTGATCTCCCCTTGATGTTTGCTGGAAAAGGAAACAACAGGGAATGTGCCAAGTGTGGCCCTTGGGTGGTTCTTCTTCTCTGTGTGCGGTGGGTCTTTCTATCTGGTGGGCTCTGGTTTCCTTTGGTGCCCTCCTATCTCCTTCACATGGATGCTCCAACAAATGTTTTGGCTGTTGCTCATGTGTCCCCAGGGTCCCTATCCAGTGGTCAGCCTGGGTGGTTCCTGCTTAGCTTTCCAGCAGTTTCCTTGGGGCTATGCTTCTGTGCCACACATCTGCCTCCAGATAGGGAGTGCTTAGCTTGCCTCTTGTCTCCTCTGGGATGCACACTTCTACCACATGTGCCTCCAGATAGGGGGAGAGACAGAGAGAGAGACTGGCCCTGGAGTGCCCTCCAACATGACAAGATAATATCTTCATGCTTGCACTTTCCAGGATTTGAGGAGATTTATTGGTGTCCCAAAATACCAAAGTTTGCACAGGTTCAATATAAAGATTTGCACCAGTCCCTCCTGAACAGGTTTATCTAAAGGTGAGTTCAAAATTCAAACCTTCAGTCCTTCACAGTTTTAACATGATATTCAACAGGTCCTTGAACAAATCCAATAAGGATTACTGCTGGGCCTGGGAGGCAGCAAGAGACTCCTCCTCTTGTTGTTTCTTTAATTGATGGGTCATGAATGAGAATAGAATCTTGGGGTCCATGCTGTGATCTCCCCTTGATGTTTGCTGGAAAAGGAAACAACAGGGAATGTGCCAAGTGTGGCCCTTATCTCTCTGTGTGTGGTGGGTCTTTCTATGTGGTGGGCTTTGGTTTCCTTTGGTGCCCTCCTATCTCTTTCACATGGATACTCCAACAAAATTTTTGGCTGTTGCTGCTGGTCATGTGTCCCCAGGGTCCCCATCCAGTGGTTAGCCTGGGTGGTTCCTGCTTAGCTTTCCAGCAGTTTCCTTGGGGCTATGCTTCTGTGCCATGCATCTGCCTCCAGATAGGGAGTGCTTAGCTTGCCTCTTGTCTCCTCTGGGATGCACACTTCTACCACATGTGCCTCCAGATAGGGGGAGAGAGAGAGACTGGCCCTGGAGTGCCCTCCAACATGACAAGATAATATCTTCATGCTTGCACTTTCCAGGATATGAGGAGATTTATTGGTGTCCCAAAATACCAAAGTTTGCACAGGTTCAATATAAAGATTTGCACCAGTCCCTCCTGAACAGGTTTATCTAAAGGTGAGTTCAAAATTCAAACCTTCAGTCCTTCACAGTTTTAACATGATATTCAACAGGTCCTTGAACAAATCCAATAAGGATTACTGCTGGGCCTGGGAGGCAGCAAGAGACTCCTCCTCTTGTTGTTTCTTTAATTGATGGGTCATGAATGAGAATAGAATCTTGGGGTCCATGCTGTGATCTCCCCTTGATGTTTGCTGGAAAAGGAAACAACAGGGAATGTGCCAAGTGTGGCCCTTGGGTGGTTTTTCTTCTCTGTGTGCGGTGGGTCTTTCTATCTGGTGGGCTCTGGTTTCCTTTGGTGCCCTCCTATCTCCTTCACATGGATACTCCAACAAAAGTTTTGGCTGTTGCTGCTGGTCATGTGTCCCCAGGGTTCCCATCCAGTGGTCAGCCTGGGTGGTTCCTGCTTAGCTTTCCAGCAGTTTCCTTGGGGCTATGCTTCTGTGCCATGCATCTGCCTCCAGATAAGGAGTGCTTAGCTTGCCTCTTGTCTCCTCTGGGATGCACACTTCTACCACATGTGCCTCCAGATAGGGGGAGAGAGAGAGAGACTGGCCCTGGAGTGCCCTCCAACATGACAAGATAATATCTTCATGCTTGCACTTTCCAGGATTTGAGGAGATTTATTGGTGTCCCAAAATACCAAAGTTTGCACAGGTTCAATATAAAGATTTGCACCAGTCCCTCCTGAACAGGTTTATCTAAAGGTGAGTTCAAAATTCAAACCTTCAGTCCTTCACAGTTTTAACATGATATTCAACAGGTCCTTGAACAAATCCAATAAGGATTACTGCTGGGCCTGGGAGGCAGCAAGAGACTCCTCCTCTTGTTGTTTCTTTAATTGATGGGTCATGAATGAGAATAGAATCTTGGGGTCCATGCTGTGATCTCCCCTTGATGTTTGCTGGAAAAGGAAACAACAGGGAATGTGCCAAGTGTGGCGTTTGGGTGGTTCTTCTTCTCTGTGTGGTGGGGCTTTCTATCTGGTGGGCTCTGGTTTCCTTTGGTGCCCTCCAATCTCTTTCACATGGATGCTCCAACAAAACTTTTGGCTGTTGTCACTGGTCATGTGCCCCAGGTTGCCCATCCAGTGGTAAGCCTGGGTGGTTTCTGCTTAGCTTTCCAGCAGTTTCCTTGGGGCTATGCTTCTGTGCCACGCATCTGCCTCTAGATGGAATGCTTAGCTTGCCTCTTGTCTCCTCTGTTCAGGAGGGACTGGTGCAAATCTTTATATTGAACCTGTGCAAACATTGGTATTTTTGGACACCAATAAATCTCCTCATATCTGCTGAACTTCATTTTCATTTTTTCTGGAAAGCGAATGCTACATACCTGTAGAAGGTATTCTCCGAGGACAGCAGGCTGATTGTTCTCACTGATGGGTGACGTCCACGGCAGCCCCTCCAATCGGAACACTTTCTAGCAAAGTCCTTTGCTAGTCCTCGCGCGCCGATGCGCACCGCGCATGCGCGGCCGTCTTCCCGCCCGAACCGGCTCGTGCCGGCCAGTCTCATATGTAGCAAGACAAAGAGAAGGGAAGACACAACTCCAAAGGGGAGGCGGGCGGGTTTGTGAGGACAATCAGCCTGCTGTCCTCGGAGAATACCTTCTACAGGTATGTAGCATTCGCTTTCTCCGAGGACAAGGAGGCTGCTTGTTCTCACTGATGGGGTATCCCTAGCCCCCAGGCTCACTCAAAACAACAACCATGGTCAATTGGGCCCCGCAACGGCGAGGACATAACTGAGATTGACCTAAAAAATTTACCAACTAACTGAGAGTGCAGCCTGGAACAGAACAAACATGGGCCTAGGGAGGTGGAGTTGGATTCTAAACCCCGAACAGATTCTGAAGCACTGACTGCCCGAACCGACTGTCGCGTCGGGTATCCTGCTGCAGGCAGTAATGAGATGTGAATGGGTGGACAGATGACCACTTCGCAGCTTTGCAAATCTCTTCAATAGTGGCTGACTTCAAGTGGGCTACTGACGCTGCCATGGCTCTAACATTCTGAGCCGTGACATGACCCTCAAGAGCCAGCCCAGCCTGAGCGTAAGTGAAGGAAATGCAATCTGCTAGCCAATTGGATATGGTGCGTTTTCCCACAGCCACTCCCCTCCTGTTGGGATCAAAAGAAACAAACAATTGGGCGGACTGTCTGTTGGGCTGTGTCCGCTCCAGATAGAAGGCCAATGCTCTCTTGCAGTCCAATGTGTGCAGCTGACGTTCAGCAGGGCAGGAATGAGGACGGGGAAAGAATGTTGGCAAGACAATTGACTGGTTCAGATGGAACTCCGACACAACCTTCGGCAAGAACTTAGGGTGAGTGTGGAGGACTACTCTGTTATGATGAAATTTGGTGTAAGGGGCCTGGGCTACCAGGGCCTGAAGCTCACTGACTCTACGAGCTGAAGTAACTGCCACCAAGAAAATGACCTTCCAGGTCAAGTACTTCAGATGGCAGGAATTCAGTGGCTCAAAAGGAGGTTTCATCAGCTGGGTGAGAACGACATTGAGATCCCATGACACTGTAGGAGGTTTGACGGGGGGCTTTGACAAAAGCAAACCTCTCATGAAGCGAACAACTAAAGGCTGTCCTGAGATCGGCTTACCTTCCACATGGTAATGGTATGCACTGATAGCACTAAGGTGAACCCTTACAGAGTTGGTCTTGAGACCAGACTCAGACAAGTGCAGAAGGTATTCAAGCAGGGTCTGTGTAGGACAAGAGCGAGGATCTAGGGCCTTGCTGTCACACCAGACGGCAAACCTCCTCCACAGAAAGAAGTAACTCCTCTTAGTGGAATCTTTCCTGGAAGCAAGCAAGATGCGGGAGACACCCTCCGACAGACCCAAAGAGGCAAAGTCTACGCTCTCAACATCCAGGCCGTGAGAGCCAGGGACCGGAGGTTGGGATGCAGAAGCGCCCCTTCGTCCTGTGTGATGAGGGTCGGAAAACACTCCAATCTCCACGGTTCTTCGGAGGACAACTCCAGAAGAAGGGGGAACCAGATCTGACGCGGCCAAAAAGAAGCAATCAGAATCATGGTGCCTCGGTCTTGCTTGAGTTTCAACAAAGTCTTCCCCACCAGAGGTATGGGAGGATAAGCATACAGCAGACCCTCCCCCCAGTCCAGGAGGAAGGCATCTGATGCCAGTCTGCCGTGGGCCTGAAGCCTGGAACAGAACTGAGGGACTTTGTGGTTGGCTCGAGATGCGAAGAGACCTACCAAGGGGGTGCCCCACACCTGGAAGATCTGATGCACTACACGGGAATTGAGCGACCACTCGTGAGGTTGCATAATTCTGCTCAACCTGTCGGCCAGAATGTTGTTTACGCCTGCCAGATATGTGGCTTGGAGCACCATGCCGTGACGGCGAGCCCAGAGCCACATGCTGACGGCTTCCTGACACAGGGGGCGAGATCCGGTGACCCCCTGCTTGTTGATGTAATACATGGCAACCTGGTTGTCTGTCTGAATTTGGATAATTTGGTGGGACAGTCGATCTCTGAAAGCCTTCAGAGCGTTCCAGATCGCTCATAACTCCAGAAGATTGATCTGCAGATCACGTTCCTGGAGGGACCAGCTTCCTTGGGTGTGAAGCCCATCGACATGAGCTCCCCACCCCAGGAGAGACGCATCCGTGGTCAGCACTTTTTGTGGCTGAGGAATTTGGAAAGGACGTCCCAGAGTCAAATTGGACCAAATCGTCCACCAATACAGGGATTTGAGAAAACTCGTGGATAGGTGGATCACGTCTTCTAGATCCCCAGCAGCCTGAAACCGCTGGGAAGCTAGGGTCCATTGAGCAGATCTCATGTGAAGGCGAGCCATGGGAGTCACATGAACTGTGGAGGCCATGTTGCCCAGTAATCTCAACATCTGCCGAGCTGTGATCTGCTGGGACGCTCGCACCCGCGAGACGAGGGACAACAAGTTGGTGGCCCTCGTCTCTGGGAGATAGGCGCGAGCCGTCCGAGAATCCAGCAGAACTCCTATGAATTCGAGTTTCTGCACTGGGAGAAGATGGGACTTTGGATAATTTATCACAAACCCCAGTAGCTCCAGGAGGCGAATAGTCATCTGCATGGACTGCAGGGCTCCTGCCTCGGATGTGTTCTTCACCAGCCAATCGTCGAGGTATGGGAACACGTGTACCCCCAGTCTGTGAAGTGCCGCTGCTACTACAGCCAAGCACTTCATGAACACTCTGGGCGCAGAGGCGAGCACAAAGGGTAGCACACAGTACTGGAAGTGACGTGTGCCCAGCTGAAATCGCAGATACTGTCTGTGAGCTGGCAGTATCGGGATGTGTGTGTAGGCGTCCTTCAAGTCCAGAGAGCATAGCCAATCGTTTTCCTGAATCATGGGGAGAAGGGTGCCCAGGGAAAGCATCCTGAACTTTTCTTTGACCAGATATTTGTTCAGGGCCCTTAGGTCTAGGATGGGACGCATCCCCCCTGTTTTCTTTTCCACAAGGAAGTACCTGGAATAGAATCCCAGCCCTTCTTGCCCGGATGGCACGGGCTCGACCGCATTGGCGCTGAGAAGGGTGGAGAGTTCCTCTGCAAGTACCTGCTTGTGCTGGAAGCTGTAAGATTGAGCTCCGGGTGGGCAATTTGGAGGTTTTGAGGCCAAATTGAGGGTGTATCCTTGCCGGACTATTTGGAGAACCCACTGATCAGAGGTTATGAGAAGCCACCTTTGGTGAAAAGCTTTCAACCTCCCTCCGACTGGCAGGTCGCCCGGCACTGACACTTGTATGTCGGCTATGCTCTGCTGGAGCCAGTCAAAAGCTCGTCCCTTGCTTTTGCTGGGGAGCCGAGGGGCCTTGCTGAGGCACACGCTGCTGACGAGAGTGAGCGCGCTGGGGCTTAGCCTGGGCCGCAGGCTGTCGAGAAGGAGGATTGTACCTATGCTTGCCAGAAGAGTAGGGAACAGTCTTCCTTCCCCCAAAAAATCTTCTACCTGTAGAGGTAGAGGCTGAAGGCTGCCGGCGGGAGAACTTGTCGAATGCGGTGTCCCGCTGGTGGAGCTGCTCTACCACCTGCTCGACTTTTTCTCCAAAAATATTATCCGCACGGCAAGGCGAGTCCGCAATCCACTGCTGGATCCTATTCTCCAGGTTGGAAGCATGCAGCCGTGAGAGTCTGCGCATCACCACACCTTGAGCAGCGGCCCTGGATGCAACATCAAAGGTGTCATACACTCCTCTGGCCAGGAATTTTCTGCACGCCTTCAGCTGCCTGACCACCTCCTGAAATGGCTTGGCTTGCTCAGGGGGGAGCTTGTCCACCAAGCCCGCCAACTGCCGCACATTGTTCCGCATGTGTATGCTCGTGTAGAGCTGGTAGGACTGAATCTTGGCCACGAGCATAGAAGAATGGTAGGCCTTCCTCCCAAAGGAGTCCAAGGTTCTAGAGTCCTTGCCCGGGGGCGCCGAAGCATGCTCCCTAGAACTCTTGGCCTTCTTTAGGGCCAAATCCACAACTCCAGAGTCATGAGGCAACTGAGTGCGCATCAGCTCTGGGTCCCCATGGATCCGGTACTGGGACTCGATCTTCTTGGGAATGTGGGGATTACTTAGAGGCTTGGTCCAGTTCGCCAGCAATGTCTTTTTGAGGACATGATGCATGGGTACTGTGGACGCTTCCTTAGGTGGAGAAGGATAGTCCAGGAGCTCAAACATTTCAGCCCTGGGCTCGTCCTCCACAACCACCGGGAAGGGGATGGCCATAGACATCTCCCGGACAAAGGAAGCGAAAGACAGGCTCTCAGGAGGGGAAAGCTGTCTTTCAGGAGAGGGAGTGGGATCAGAAGAAAGACCCTCAGACTCCTCGTCAGAGAAATATCTGATGTCTTCTTCCTCTTCCCACGAGGCCTCACCATCGGTGTCAGTCACAAGTTCACGGACCTGTGTCTGCAACCGTACCCGGCTCGACTCTGTGGAACCACGGCCACGGTGGGAGTGTCGAGAGGTAGACTCCCTCGCCCGCACCGGCGAAGCTCCCTCCGCCGACGTAGTCGGGGAGCCTTCCTGGGAGGCTACCGCACTCGGTACCGCAAGCGGCACCGATGTCGGAGACCTCACCCCGGACAATGGGCCAGCCGGCGCCTCGCTCGACGGTACCGGTGGTGCAAGCACCCCCGGTACCGGAGGGGTAGGGCGCAACAGCTCTCCCAGGATCTCTGGGAGAACGGCCCGGAGGCTCTCGTGCAGAGCGGCTGTGGAAAAAGACATGGAAGCCGATGCAGGAGTCGATGTCAGAACCTGTTCCGGGCGTGGAGGCTGTTCCGGGCTGTCCAAAGGGGAGCGCATCGACACCTCTTGAACAGAGGGCGAGCGGTCCTCTCGGTGCCGATGCTTACTGGGGGCCGACTCCCTCGGCGACCCAGAGCTCTCGGTGCCGACAGGGGAAGGGGACTGGTGACGATGCTTCTTCGATTTTTTGGAACGAAGCATGTCACCGGAGCTTCCCGGCACCGACGAGGAGGACGTAGAATCCAGCAGTCTCTTCCTCAGGGCCGAGGCCGAAGAAGGTCGGTCTCGGGGGGGCTGTACCGCAGGAGCCCTCAGGGTAGGGGGAGACCCACCCGAAGGCTCACCGCCACCAGCAGGGGAATGGACAGCCCTCACCTGCACTCCAGACGAAGCACCACCGTCTGACGACATCAGCAGACGAGGAGGTCTCGATACCACCAACGCCGACGCAGCCCTCCGATGTCGCCCCGATGCAGAGGGCCGATGCCTCGATGCACTCGATGCAATCGGGGGCGAGGATGAAGGTCCGGGCGCCGACGACGTCGAAGCAGTTGATACTCCCGGTGCCGATGCCGACGAAGAGCCCGAGAACAAAACGTTCCACTGGGCTAATCTCGCTACCTGAGTCCGCTTTTGCAAAAGAGAACACAGACTACAGGCCTGCGGGCGGTGCCCAGCCCCCAGACACTGAAGACACGACGCTGTCTGTCAGTGAGCGAGATTACCCGGGCGCACTGGGTGCACTTCTTGAAGCCGCTGGAAGACTTCGATGTCATGGGCGGAAAAATCGCGCCGGCGAGATCAAAACTTGAAATGGCGAAAATGACACCACAAAAATAGGGGGAAGAAAATCTTCGACCGAGGCCTGAATAAGGCCTACCCCGACGACGAAAGAAAACTTACCGGGGCAAAACTAGAAGTACGGGAAGGGAGAAAACCACAAAGGTCTCCTTCCGACACCTTTTTTTTTTTTTTTTTTCCGTAGAACGAAATCGATAAACGACGCGCGAGGTCAACTTTGGGGCGCGAACGGCGAAACACGACCGTACCGAGCGCGGACAAAAGAAGACTGGCTGGCACGAGCCGGTTCGGGCTGGAAGACGGCTGCGCATGCACGGTGCACATCGGCGCGCGAGGACTAGCAAAGGACTTTGCTAGAAAGTGTTCCGATTGGAGGGGCTGCTGCCGTGGACGTCACCCATCAGTGAGAACAAGCAGCCTGCTTGTCCTCGGAGAATGGTAAATATACACAGTATGAAATCTAGAAATTAGACTTCTATATTCTGATATCCTCCATTATTTCTATTATGTAGGAAATGCCAACAAAGTTTATTGTATAAATGTAAAAAAATTGCATAAATAAAACCTAAAATCCTTAAAGGAAAGCAAACCTTTTTTCTTTAAATTTTGCTTCTTCTTGTGACAATTACATATGAAAGAAAAAAAAAAGGGAGATGAGTCTTTACAGATAGTATCAGACACAGAAAAGCAGTGACGATGCAGAAGAAGAGGAATGAGACTCAAGAGTCCACTGTAGTAGTCAAAATTTATCATAGAGCAAATCACAGTGACCCAGCATGGCTGTGTTTCAGCATATCACACCTGTATCAGAGGTCTACCTGTACACCAGATTCAATGCAGTCTTTCCTTTCAATATCAAGGATATTTCAATGGCTTGACTGCTGCCACACATGAAGTGTTGGATGCCTGAAGAAATCTAGCAGATGAGGTAGTAACATCCAAAATAATGTACAAATTATAATATGCTTTTGGTCAGATGTAGAATGCAGTGATAAGGGTCCCCAAAGTAGGGCTGAGTCATTGTTTAGGTATGAAAATTTGAATTGTCTACATACAATAAGGGGGTAATTTGAAAAAAAGTTTTCCATATGTCCTTTACATGCAGAAAAGGGCTTTCTAACATTGAAGTAAAAACTACATGCAAGAAGATAATGGGGCCGACTTTCAAAGTGATTTAAGTGGGCAGGAACCTCTCATGCTCACTTAAACCGCTTCCAGCTGTCTAAGTGGGGATATTCTGTGGCAATTAACCAGCGACTGCCACTGAATATCCCCACACACTGCCCAACTAAAAAGTGGGCCGAGGTCAATGGGGACGTTGGGAGCTGAGGTTATGCGGGTGCCAGCAATATTCAAAAGCTGCCCTAAATTAGGCCACTTAGCTATGCGGGTGCCAGCAGTGAATACTGGGCCGGCACTCACATAAACTTCTTTTTTTGTAAAAGTTCTCTTGAGCTCTCTCCCGCCCCATCAACAATGCCCCTCCTCCCCTCCCTCACCAAGCCCACACAAGAAAGCCCCTCCAAAACTCCCCCAATATCCAGGTAGCCCCCCCCCCAGCCTACCAGTACCCCTGGTGGTCCTGCAGTGGTTGTTG
Source organism: Microcaecilia unicolor (assembly GCF_901765095.1). Taxonomy (NCBI): domain Eukaryota; kingdom Metazoa; phylum Chordata; class Amphibia; order Gymnophiona; family Siphonopidae; genus Microcaecilia; species Microcaecilia unicolor. Next base: position 597,135,865 of record NC_044031.1, read on the forward strand.
GAAGCAGGAGCGCAGCCCCCTCACTCCTGCCTCTTGCGGCAGCATTCTAAAATGGCTGCCATGACCTCTCATGGAAGCTCACAGTATAGTGCTGTGAGAGATCATGGCAACCATTTTAGAATGGCAGTACAAGGGGACTGTGCTTCTGCTCTCACAATGACCACCGTTGAATCACCAGGGACACAGGTAGGCCCGGGGGCAAGGGGTCCTACCTGGACCTTAGGGAGCTTGGGGAGGCCTTTCTCATGTAGGCTTGGGGAGGGGGTGGGGAGAATGGGCATTGTTGATGAGGCAAGAGTGGAGGAGTGGTCTAGTGGTTAGGGTGGTGGACTCTGGTCCTGGGAAACTGAGGAACTGAGTTCAATTCCCACTTCAGGCACAGCTCCTTGTGACTGTGGGCAAGTCACCTAACCCTCCATTGCCCCAGGTACAAATAAGTACCTGTATATGTAAGCCACATTGAGCCTGCCATGAGTGGGAAAGTGTGGGGTACAAATGTAACTAATAAATAAAAATTGTCAGGGGTAGGGAAATGAAGAAGGCAGCAGTGCTGGGAGCTGGAACTAAATGAGTGTGTAGGAGAGAGCAGACCAAGGCGGTTAGATTGCAATGGCTGAAGCCCATGAAGTTTTTCTCCCTTTCCCTCTCCTCCGTGCACCCATAATCCCCATTACCCAAACAAAGAAAGCAAATCTATGAGCATTCTTTATTGTTGGTGGCATTTTTATTTCATCTTGCTTATATTTTTCAACACGATGACTTGTGCAGCATACGGATGTACACAGAAAAAGTGCTGGTTTAATCGGTTATAGTAATTAGTTCTAAATCGTAACCATTGTGTCATTTAGTGGGGCTGGTTATAGGGATTCACCTAGTAAAGGGCCACCAAAACAGACGTTATGAGTATCAGGTGCTTAAGAATCAGACTTACTATTGATAAGTACAGTTTTAAAAAATCATTAATTAGGTTGAGACCTGGGAGAATTTAACATCTTTTTTTTCTGTGCCTACATCAAAAGAAAAAGATGGCATGTGGGAACATGCTCCTTTTGTTTTGTGGACTGCAATGGTATATTATAAAAATGCACTTGCCTTTTTTATTACTACCATTTCACAAGGAAGGTATTGAATAATGAGGGAAGGGTTTCCTTCATGTAGAACTGTCCAGAGTCAGTGTAAATGTGTCAACATTGGCCAGTTCAGCACTACTTGTTTTGGACTGCTTTGGGTCCTGCTGATCTGCTGTCTGGAATTTTGCAAGATGGAAATGAGAAATTAATAATTAAGTTTTGGATGTATTATGTATGTCAGTTTTTTAATGTGCGTTTGCCAGAACTGGTTTTAGATATGGCTGGAGCCCACAAGAAAAACCTCACTCATTGGCCTTCAATCTCCAGAATAGCGGTGGTACATCTCCAGCTTTGAGGTGGACCACCATTGGCATCTCTGAACTCCTTTACCTTTGCTGGCAGGGATACGGAGCCCCACCAGCTAAACAAATGGACTATCGCTGCTCCCTGCTGCTTGTTTCTGGCTCTGAGCAGAATGCTAAGACTTCTTGCACAAGTCTGTGTGAGAATTCCTGGCATGCTGCTCAAAGCCAGAAACAAGCAGCAGGGAGTGGCAGTAGTCCATTTTGGCTGATGGGCCTCAGCATCCCTGCCAGCAAAGGTATGTCTAGCATGCCCATATGGGGGTAGGAAGGATAGAGAGGAATGTGTTGCTCCCTTAGTCCACCTCAGCCCCCCCCCCCAAATTGCAGAGCCTGTTGTTAAAAATTTCCTAGCACACCACTGTAAATAGCATACACATTTAGAAACCAATTTTAGAAAGCCAGTGTTTAACCATGGATGTCTGCATTACATGTTTGTTACATGAGGGTGCAGTGCGGGCATTCCAAGGGTAGAACTATCATTTACATGCTAGAATTAGGTTTAAAATTCTAGTTTTAACCCACAAGGTCCCTCATACTAGCATACCTGATTACCTTGCCTCTGATAATGCTTTATATGTTCCTGTGTGTCATCTTCGCTCTTTGAATGATCACAGACTGGTTCTTCCAGGCCCTTCTCATGCACATGAGGAATCTACCAGAAAAAAGTGCCTTTTATATTTTAGCACCTTTTCTTTGGACTATGTTGCCCCTCTTTCTTTGTTCTGAAGTTTCTCCTAAACATTTTAAGGCAGGCCTAAAGACTCATTTTTAGGGGGCCATAACTGGATAAATTTGATTTATCTAGGAGACCTTGGCTTGAGGAGACCTGCAGTTTCTGTTCTAGTTTTGACTGTATTTCTTGTATGATTGCATACTTTTGTATAATTTTTATGGAGTTATTTTTCTGGTTCATTTTATATTTGTACATTGCCTTGATTTGCATTGTAAAAAAAAGGTGATTTTAGCAAATTTGAATAAATGATAAATGGGAATATGTTTGTCTGACCTGACAGATGTCAGAATTTATGCCTGCTCTTCAGGACAAATAAGTGCAGGGCAAGTGCCATTAAGGTGCAGTAAGAGCTTCCCTCTGAAAGTACCTTACTGGCTACCCCACATTCTCAGCCCCCTCCTGGGAATACTCCACCACATCGATCACCTTTTTGCACCCCTATTGGAAGCCTCTGAGTCCACCCAAGCACATTATCAGCAACCCAATGAGCACCCTCCTTGATCACACACACTAACTTCCCAATCCTTACCACCCCTCCAACAAGAAGCACTTCAAACCCCCCTTTCCAGGGAGGCACCAAATCTCCTGAAGCCTATCTCCAAATATGCCACCAGGCTGCTCCCTTATAAGAAGAAACCACCCTCCTCATAGCCCACAACCATCCTAGATCACTTGCCCACCCCCAGGACCTACCTAGAGGTGCTCCCTAGTGTTCCAGTAGTGGGACCTCTCCCACTTTGCCCCTGCCTGGTCCTGCACAGCCTCCAAAATGGCTACATGTCCCTCCACTAGAAGTCTTGTAGTCCTAGGAGTAATACTGTGAGATTTCCACTAGGGGTCCTCACAGGCCTGCTGAAGTTGGGCAGGATCTGGTGGGAGAAGAAGGGGACCATTCCCACTGCTAAACACTGGACCACCAGAGACTACTTCCAGGTGGTCTGGGACAGGCAAGGGGCCCTGAAGGGTCAAGGGATGGAGAGACAGTGGTTTCTCATCAAGGTATAGCAGCTAGGCTGCATATTTGGGGGATAGGCTCTGGAGGGGGTTAAAGTGCATCTCACTGGGGGGATGAGGTTTATTGTGATTGGGATGGGAGTGTGTGTGATTAGAGGGGATGTGATCAGGGGGTGCTCATCAGGCTTCTGATGATGTGTTTTTCTTCACCCAACGTGTAATTAGACTCTGGAATTCGTTGCCGGAGAACGTGGTACGGGCGGTTAGCTTGACGGAGTTTAAAAAGGGGTTAGATAGATTCCTAAAGGACAAGTCCATAGACCGCTATTAAATGGACTTGGAAAAATTCCGCATTTTTAGGTATAACTTGTCTGGAATGTTTTTACGTTTGGGGAGCGTGCCAGGTGCCCTTGACCTGGATTGGCCACTGTCGGTGACAGGATGCTGGGCTAGATGGACCTTTGGTCTTTCCCAGTATGGCACTACTTATGTACTTATGTGTTTGGCGGGGAGGGGGTTGGATTGGAGGCTTCTAATGGGAGAGAAAGTGATCTTGGTGGGGGAGCATTCCCAGGGGGAGAGAGGATATGATCAGGGAGTAGCCAGTAAGGTGCTGAACCTTAATGGCTGCTCCCAGTATGATACCCATCCTAGAGATACACACATATTACTGCAAAATGTCTCTCTTGCACATGTATGTGCAACCACACAGGTGCTATTTTGCAATGCACATGTGTAAGTGATAGCATACAAACATGTAAGATCTGGTACTTTCCACATGTATTTTCCTCATGTGTAGGATTCTAAAATCAGTTGTCCCTAACCCACAGAAAGCACCTTTAACCTACACATGTGGCAAATTTAAAGAAAATAATAACAGTTGAAAAATGGAGGGAAGTGGCTGGACTGGGCTGTATTTAAGAGCTCATGGGATGGAGGAACTGTGTTGGGTGTCCAGAGCAATTTTTACAATTTTAAGAGCTGGTAGAAGAGACAGAAGGTACCAGTGGCTTCAAGAAAAGGGATTTTTTTTCAAGTTAGAGAGATGGAACAGGACATTTTCTTAAATAGAGAAGCTGATATTCAATAGCCCAGTGAGCATCAAAGTTATCTAAAGGCCTGTTATTTCTGTAGATTCTCTTGGCTAAGTATAGACAATCCTGAATATCACTACTGTCTGACTAAAATGTAATTCCTGGCATGCTTCAAATGCTAGCTCTACTTAAATAAATAAACTTTATGTAGGTAATTTGTTGACCCAACAAAGCTTAACCAATCGGTGAAGTCTGGGAGGAGGGTGGATTTTTTTTTTTTAATCATCAAGATGGTTTGTCAGTGTATTCCAAAGGATAGTGGGGCAAATCTTTTCAGTATTGATCCCAATGATGATGTTCTGCTGATGTGGAACACAGCTTCAGCATAAATAAATTCATATAATCAGATGAAAATAAGAAAGCTCCCATGATAAATCACAGTGCAACAATTCAGTGTACTACAAAAGAAAAATGACGTCACAGTTCAAGTCTGTAGCTTATTGAGGTCTGTAATTCTTAAATATTTTACATACACAGTAAATTTTGTATTACTTATACATAATTTAAATATTATTTAAGCACAATATGAAAAATGTGCATGTGGCCTAAAATATTAGGTCTTTAATTCTTTTGCCTCAGTTTACAATTAGCTGTTACAGCCCTTGAATATTTAAAGGTTGGTAGCAGATTTATCAAAGGATCTTAAATTAATTTGCCACAGTTTAGTCCTGTCACAACATAACATGTGTATCACAGAATTGACCGTGTTTGTGGTTCAGGCTTTAGACAGCACATAGATTCTCTTTGTTAAAGATTCATCGAAGAATCAGTCTGAAATAATGGAGACCTTGGAGAAGGACTATTGCTTATGCAGTTCCAGATCACTTGGAGCCTGGTATGCTATTTTTAGGGTTATCTGAAGATGAAGTGGGAAACATCTCTATGTCTGGGTCTAGAACCATTACAAAGGCTCCCAACCAGTCACTATCCATTATACTATCAGGATTTCAAGAACATGACTGATAACAAACAGTATATTTATACAGATGTGCAAAGATCAGTTGGTTAGACAGAGGGACCACTACCACCTTGAGGTACCACCTCCTGTGACCAGGTCTGCTACTTCTGCTTACCTCATTACCATTGGGGAGACGAAAACTCTACTGACCCCTACTGAGCATATGGTCAAGTTCTGTGTTCACAGTCACTTTAGAATTTAGTAAGTTGGTAATTATCTGGAAAGTGAAGCTTGTGCTTTGTACCAAGTAACACTGGGCTTATATATATTAGACTTTAGTGTTTAGTAGTGTTTAGGAACTGTTTCTATATTTTCAGGACTGCATTTTTTGTTCTCTGTTGAACAAACCATTGATTTTTATAATTTCTAATGGTCTGAAGGAGTGGCCTAATGGTTAATGCTGCGAGCTTTGATCCTGGTAACCTGGATTTGATTCCCACTGTGTCACTCTTTGTAACCATGGGCAAGTCACTTAACCTTCCATTTCCCTAGTTACAAAAACAGATTGTGAGCCCTCTAGGGACAGAGAAAGTACCTGCATATAATGTGTACAGTATTGCGTAGGTCTAGTAGTACTATAGAAATGATTAGTAGTAATAAAGAGGGCTTTGGGACCAGTGATTAGGTATGTTTAGACTCAGCACCATTATCTACACACCTATTTTGAACATTATGGGATGGCACTGTTCCTCAAACCCCCTAAGCACATCTCTTACTTTATAGCTATTTACCTCAGTTAAGAGAACAAGAGAGAAATTTGTGATCAGCATGTGATTCAACACACTGAAGAAATACAGCAGCCACAAGAAGAGGGTGCGGAGACAATATTTATTGTAAACGCAATACAGCCCATTTTTCAGTAAATTGCTGCATCAGGGGTAATCTGATATGATGTCACTTTCAGTAATGAAAGAGTTTCAAAACATGCAAATCCGTAGTTGAGCACCACAGTTCGAGAATCACCATAACCTTAAAATTATTTGCTGTTCAGTGAGAAGCAAACACAAAATAAAAGCACAAAATATACAAATATTCTTAAGGCCCATTATATTAGTTTAGGTATCCCAACTCCCATAATTAGCTTTAAATAGCTGAGCAAGTCACTAATATTAAGATACAGACAGCAGTCCAGTGGTGAGATGGGTGCTAACCAGTATTTTGCATTAAATGCCGAATGTATTAAAATTATTAATATAATTACTGAGATACCAGTTGGTGAGAAGTTGTATGCATGTACTCAGCACTAAGAGGACCTGTTTTTCAGAGAATGAGTCTAATCTCTGGAGGCCAAAGAGGCATACTTGGATCGTTCAGCAGCCTTCAATCTGGCCAACCATGATATTTTGTTGGCCAGGTTATCAGATGTTGGTTTGGCAGGAGATGTTTTGACTCTGTTTGCTTACAGGTACTCTAGCTAAACTAAATGTGGACAAAGTGATGGGGCCAGACAGCATACATCTGAGGGTACTAAAGGAACTTAAGAAAATTCTAGGCTGACCTTTTCAATACTTATCTAGAGTCAGGGGTGGTCCCAGAGCACTGAAGAAGAGATGTGGTCCCTCTCCACAAAAGCAGAAGGAAGAGGTTGGGAACAACAGGCCAGTAAGTTTGACTTCCGTGGTAAGTAAATTAATGGAAACACTTTCAAAACAGAGAATAGTAAAGTTTTTGGAATCCAATACATTACAGAACCCAAGGCAACATGGTTTCACAAGAGAAGGTCTTGTGAGACAATTTTGATTAATTTCTTAGACTGTGTGATCAGAGAGTCGGATCGAGGGAAAGCGCTAGATGTGGTGTATTTAGATTTTAGCAAAGCCTTTAACATGGTTCTGCACAGACAATAAATGAGCGCCCTCAGTAAGCGCCCTAAAGTGACTGAGTTAGGAACAGGTTGAGTGGAAGCTGATAGAGATCGTGGTAAATAGAGCTCATTCTATGGAAAAGGATGTGGTGTCGCACAAGATTCTATTTTTGGGCTGGTTCTTTTTAACATTTTTGTAAGCGATATTGCTGAAGGGCTGTCTGGTAAGGTTTGTCTCTTTGCGGATGATACGAAAATCTGCAATAGGGTAGACACCCCTGATGGTGTGGGTAACACGAGGAAGGACTTAGTGGAATGGTATAGAATTTGTCAGCTTAGATTTAATGGTTAAAAAATGCAGGGTCATGCATTTGGGCTGCAAAACCTTGAGGAAATGGTACAGTTTAGGGGGTGAATAACTTTTGTGCACAAGAGGAGTGGGACATGGATGTTTTTGTATTTGATGCTCTTATGGTGGCCAAACAGGTAGAAAAGGAGACAACAAAAGCTAAAAGGATGCTTGGGTGCATAGGGAGAGGAATGGCCAGTAGGAAAAAGAAAGTGATAATGCCCCTGTACAAGACTCTGGTGACACCTCATTTAGAATATTGTGTACAATTCTGGAGAGCATACCTTCATAAACAGCAAGGAGTCAGTCCAGAGGGCAGCTGCTAAAATGGTCAGTGGTCTTGGTTATAAAGTGTATGGGGACAGATTTAAAGATCTCAATATGTATTCTTTGGAAGAAAGCTAGGAGATGGGCGATATGATAGAGACATTTAAATACCTCTGCAGCATAAATGCACAGTAGGCGAGTTTGAATTGAAAAAATGCTCTGGAATGAGGGGGCATAGGATGAAGATGAAAGGGACAGACTCAGAAGTAAACTTCTCCATGGAAAGGGTGGTGAATTCGTGGAATAGCTTCCCAGTGGAAGAGGTGGAGATGAAAACAATATCTGAATTCAAGAGAGCTTGGGAAAAGTACATATGATTTCTAAGGGAGTGATAGGGAGAGTAGATGGCATGGATGGGCAGACTAGATAGGCCATATGGCATATTTTCAAAGCACTTAGCCTTCCAAAGTGCCATAGAAACCTATGGAACTTTGGAAGGCTAAGTGCTTTGAAATGTCTTTATCTGCCTACATTTTTCTGTTTCTAAGTATTATTGTTCCCATGGAAAGAGGAGCTCACTCTAGTAAAAACAAATACCACGAACCAAAGTCTTTGACAAGTTGTATACCTGGTTTTATTCTCTTAAGTTAAAGATAAACCCAGATAAACCAGAATACTCTGGGTTGGAAATACTTCTTGTAGAAAACGTCAAACACTCCCAAAACTGGCAGGTTTGGAAGTTCCAATTAGAGATGAAATATAACTTTTAGGTATTATAGTAGACTCAGGTCTTACCATGTCATCACAGATCACTAGTGCAGTTCGCAAATCATTTCTGAAATTAAAATATCATGTCATATGAAACACTTTTTAGATAAAAAAAATTAGAGATTACAATCTTTATAAAATGCAGTGGCAAAATTGATGTGATGGGCGATGGTCTGACCCATGTGAAATCTTTTCTGTCAAATTTACATTGGCTTCTTTGCAAAGGTATTTATTTTGCTCTTCAAGGTTCTTTAAGGGATTGCTCCTGCATATCTGTTATCTTATGTTTAACTCTATCAATCAAAAAGAGCTTTAAGGTCAGTCCAAGATATTAGATTAATAGTTCTTCCTCTTTTGGTGTGCCGGCTGACGACAACTTTTAATATGACCTTTATAGGGCAGGGCTCAGAAATCTTGAACTCTATGCCAGTGGTTTTCAAACCTGGTCCTGGAGGCACCCCAGCCAGTCAGGTTTTTAGGATATCCACAATGAGTATTTATGAGAGAGATTTGCGTGCACTACCTTCACTGCATGTAAATCTCTCATGAATATTCAATGTGCACATCCTGAAACCTGACTGGCTAGGGTGCCTCCAGGACCAGGTTTCTGAACCACTGCTCTATGCCATCTTGGAAGATAGAGGTAACCTGAAATAGGGAGAGAATCACCTTGGTGAGGCAGGAAGTGATCTTGTAACTAGGACCTGCCCTCCATAGTTAACAATATTACATTTAATCTGACAATTGGATGCTGGTCTTCAAGTCTTGTAAGGACCCTCTGCAATTTCTCACAGTCCACTTGTGATTAAATTATTTTTTTTTCTTGACCTTTTCTTGAATTTTATAGAAGTGCAAAGTACATTCATTGTAAATGTACATAACAGAAACCAAAAAATGTCCATATTAGAAAGAACTGTATCAGTAATAACCATAATAAGACAATTCAGAGGTAGTTAAAGAAAGAGAATGTTCAAAGAATAATCTCTATAATAAAATAACTAATTGAATGAGTCAGTGTTGTGATTATAAGAGTCAAGAGGAGATCACATTGAACGCTTTTACATTATATTACCTATTTTTCAGCTATAGCCATTTGAAACTTGTGATGTTGCAATACTGATAAGAGTAATTTGGGGTGAACAAGATTTAAAGATAACAGAAGGTGAAATATTCACTTATAATTTAAAAATATTATTTCACAGAACCTCTTTTCAGAATGTGAAAACATTACTACATTTGTATAACATATGGAATAATGTCCCTATATGATTTGTACAATTCCAACACAGATTTGTAGGTGCTAAACCTGCAACATGAAGTCTACAAGGAGTCCAAACTATTCTATAAGAAAAACAGCTTGGAGAGAACAAGTGAATGACAAATGTCCAGAAATAAGTCCATTGTTCATCTGAGAGTTGTAGATTCATATCTGTCTCCCATGTTTTTTGTAATGCAGTAGTGTTCTTTATATTGGGTAGATAAGAGCAGCTCATAATAAGATGCTGTAGGAACAATTTTGCTGCAGAAAGTAAGGAAGGCGTACCACTTGTGATGAAATCTAGAAGTTTTATTTTTTTTTCCAAATAGTTAAGCTTAAACCATCTGTAGAAATTAGTGGATCCCAATGAATATCAATTTTGCAATATTGAAAAAGATAATTAAATTATTTTGTGTCATCTGCAAATTTAATCAGCTCACTCATTATTCCCTCTTCCAGATCATGTATAAATGTTAAAAAGTACTAGTCTCAGTACAGAACCCTGTGGCACTCTCCTACTCAGCCTCTTCCACTCCATTTAACTATATTCTCAAACATGGCTATTTAATTTCCTCAGGAGTCTCTCAGAATGGACTTTGTCAAACGATTTCTGTAAATCTAAATATACTACATCAATTGATTCCCCTTTATCCATACTTATTAATGCCCTCAAAAAATGTGGCACACTGGTGAGCAAGATTTCCCTTGGCTAAATCTATGTTGACTCTTAACAGTTAAACCATGTTTGTCTATGTGTTCAGCAATTTTGATGTGTATATATATATATTTTTTTCTCATTTTAATCAACAATGACATCAGGCTCACTAGTTTATAGTTTTCTGGATCACCTCTGGAACCCTTTTTTAAAATTGGCATTGCATTTGCCACTTTTTAATCCTTGGTTATCAACAATGGATCTGAAATTTCTTTTTGAGTTATTTCAGTACTCTGGGATGTATACCATCCACAGTCCTGGTGATTTAATGCTCGTCAGTTTGCCAATTTGGTCTATTAAATCTTCCAGGTTCGGTTTCAGATCCTCCATATCATCACCTTTCAACATCATGTCTTGCATGGGCAGCTTACTTACATTCTCCTCAGTAAAGAGAGAAGCAAATAACTGATTCTTTACGATTGTTCACAAAATCATTTACGGAGACGCTCCGTCATACATGCTTGACCTTGTAGACCTCCCATCCAGAAATGGCAAAAGATCTGCCCGTACTTTTCTTAACCTACACTTCCCCAGTTGCAAAGGACTAAAATACAAACTAACACATACCTCCAGCTTTTCCTACATGAGCATGAAATTATGGAATGCTATACCAAATCACATGAAAACAATTAATGAAATCACTAACTTTCGCAAATCGCTGAAACCTATCTCTTCACCAAAACCTATCACGAGAACCCATAACTAATTCAACATAACACCACTCATCCCTTACTATGAATATCTTTTATAATTGCTTGATTAGACTACTTATGATCCTGATATCCTTCATATCTCTTGTTTTATCTTTGTACCCTGATATGGTGATGTCATAACAGGTTTCTGTAAGCCACATTGAGCCTGCAAATAGGTGGGAAAATGTGGGATACAAATGCAATAAATAAAATAAATAAATAAATCCAAGGGCCCTTTTAGCAAAACCGCCAGAACAGACATTAGTGTGTGCTGCCACATGGCCCACAGGTATAAAATAGGGCAAGCAACATTTAGCACACATTAAGCTTTAGTAAAAGAGCTTTTTAGTCTCTTCACCAATTCACTTTGAATAGGCTTTGTTGGCATTGCTACGTGCGAATCACTAGTGCGGTTTGGTAAGAGACCTTTAGTGAGCCATTTACTCCTTGATGATTTAACAATCTGACTCCCCACACAAGCTTTCTGCTTCTAATATATGTGAAAAAGATTTTACTATCAAGTTTTGCCTCTAGGGTGAGCTTCTTTTCATATTTTCTTTTAGACTTATCAATGCAATGGAGGAGTGGCCTAGTGGTTAGAGCATAGGTCTTGCACTCCAGAGATGGCCAGTTCAAATCCCAGTACTGCTCCTTGTGATCTTGGGCAAGTCACTTAACCCTCCATTGCCTCATATACAAACCAAGATTGTGAGCCCTCCTGGGACAGAGAAATATCCTGTGTACCTGAATGTAACTCACCTTGAGCTACTACTGAAAAAGGTGTGAGCAAAATGGAAATAAAATGCTTTGCATCAAACTTGCTAGTGCAAATGTTATCTTTATTCAGATCCTCCTTTTATTTTTTGAAGTATGATCTTTTGGCTGTAATAGCTTTTTTCATTTCACCTTCCTTCCTTTAACCTATCATTTCACCTTCCTTCCACTTTTTTTTTTTTACACAGAAGATACATCTGGTCTGGCTTCCAAGATGGTCATATCAGTTTAGCAGCCGGATCAGTCAATAAGTTAAGTTATTAAAAAACATTTTTGGTGTTCATACACTAATCTAAACATAATTATTATGGTGCAATTAAAAAAGTAAAAAAAATATTTTAGGAGGTTTTTTGGCCAATGATGATCAATAGCCCAGTGAGTGCTTTGAAGATGACAGTGACAAGTTCACTGTAGCACCCAGGTAGTTTGAGGTCTTTTCCTCCTTTTTTGTTATTTTTATGAATATCCTTTAGCAACATTGAATATACTATACAGTGTGTTTTTCAGATTCTGTAAAAGAGTTTGTATATTTGGAAGTGTTCTTTCATAGGAAACCAATATAGCTGAAACAGTAAAGGGTGGGCACTTTTCTGCCTTCTTTTTCTAATAAAATTCTTGCTGTCATATTCTGAAGATTTTGCATTTTTTTCATCATATTGGTTACCATTCCAAAATACAGCACATTACAATACTCTAATAAACATATGAATAAGTCCTGCAACACTATCCTTAAAGCTCTACACTTCTAAATAGGGTTGTAGCTGATGAATGGCCTTTGACCAACCCCTTTTATACTCAGCATCACACCCAAACAATGTACTATGGTAACTCATGGCAAGTCAACTTGGTTGAACTTAGAAATGAATTACGTATAGTTCCAATCAACTTCACCCATTCCCAAGCCAAGTTATCATTGATACGTTAACTATTAGACCTAAATCAGCAAACCAATCTTTGAACTTTACAAGACAGCTGGTAAAATAACCCCAGCTGTAGTGGCCAGAGTGCCCCCCCCCCCCAGGCCAAGAAGCCCTTGGAATTACCCCCAAACACACACACACACTAGAAAACTTTTGAAAGTCCTTCTCCTATGTTTACAAAATCCCTGGTCCCTACTGGTTCAGGCAGAAACAATCCCCTGTTGCTCTTGTCCTTTCCAGTGCCATCATTCAAAATGGTGCTGGTAACCCCTAGTGATAGTGTATCGGTACCACTGCTAAAGGTAGGCCCGGGGATCCTTCAGAAGGGTTGAGGGGGCCCTGAGGGGGACTTCTGGGGGGGGGGGGGTGTTAAATGTAGGGGGTAGGGATATGGTTGAGAGGGCTGTTTGGAGGGATTGATGATTTGGGAGGTACATGAGAGGGTTTGGCCTTGGGGAAGTGCTCTAGCCATTACAAATTTAACAGGTTCCTGACCCCTTTAAAATATGGCCTGGGCGTATCAGGTCATGGTTTGGCAGCCTGATGCTCCCAGGCTGATGGAATAGTAGTGCTTGTGAAATGGCTCACAAGCAGCGTTATACTTTTCACATGGGAGTCAGCAACCTGCAGTACTGAGATACTGCAGCTGGTGACTTCCATGGTAACTCAAGATGCGGTAAAACTTTGCCTTTCACTACACTCTTGCTCCTTTCCCCTCCTTTAATCTGCTCTGTTCCATTATGCCATAGTGGTGCCACAATTTGGATATCATCTGCATACAAAAATATCAGGAAATCAAATTCTCAAACAATCTGTATAACTTCTAAGTTAAAAAATATTACATTATAAGACATTTGTTAAACTCCCCGAATAAAAATATTAAAAATTTTAATATTTTTATTCAGGGAGTTTAATAAATATCTTTCTACTAGAAACTTTTCAAAGTGCCATATTTGCCTGAATCAAGACTATGGTAAATATGTAGTTATAGGTAACAATTTTTGAAATTGGTGGACCTTAAAGAGGAATTTAGATGTGAAGAGAGGCTACATGGTTTATTATGCAAGCTTAGTGCTTGTGTTAAATAAGATGCTTTGAGTCATGCTAATGCAGGTTAGCAAAACTATTCCTTGAATTGTAAGCCTTCTGGGGCAGGGATATACCTTCTTCTTCTGAACTATAAGTCATGACCTTGTGTTTGGAAAGACAGGTGCAAGGATTCCCTTTACTAAGGCATGTAGGTGATTATGAGCATCCAACGCACGTCAAATTGGAACTGCAGCCTGGCTACTGCGTGCCCTGGGCGGTAATTCCATTTTTTACGTGAGGCAGAAAATATTTTCTATTTTCCACTGTGTGGTGCTAACTGGGCGATAATCGGCAGTGTACTCGCATTGATGCTTACCACCCAGTTAGTACGTGAGACCTTACCACCAAGTTAATGGATGGTGGTAAAGTCTTAGGTAAAAAATGGATACATGTTCGTTTAAATTTTGCCGTATGTCCATTTTCAGCCTAAAAAACAAAAAGGTCGTTTTTACAGGTAGACTGAAAAATAGACCAGCATGAGTCCAAAACATGGGCGGGCCTACACCAGCGCAGGCCATTTTTTGGTGCACCTTAGTAAAAGGGTATATATATATATATATATATATATCTGTGCTAGGTAAAATAGATAATTCAATTCATGGACAAAACACATTGGGGCCCAATATTTAAAAGCACTTATCTGGATTGCAGAACTTCTTATCTAGATAAATGCTGCTGACTGGGTCTATTGCAGGGGTAAGCAACCAAGGCCCTCGAGGGCCACAACCAAGTCAGGCTTTTAAGATTTCCACAATGAATATGCATGAGATCTAATGGAAGCGATACATGCATGTCAACCTCATGGATATTCATTGTGGAAATCTTGAAAATCTGACTAGGTTGTGGCCCTTCAGGTCAATGGTTGCCCACCCCTGGTCAGTTGAGTGGTTTTCAGCAGCACTATCTAGATAATATCATTCAAATCATTATTGACCCATCCTGAGCATGGGTGATCTGTGGAATTATATGGATAGCAACGATATTCGTCCACTACCTGACCACGAAAAAAAAAAAAAAGACTATCTTAAGTTATATCCTGATAGCTGATTGAATATCGCTGGGCTCACTGCTATGTGAAAAATCTGGATAATGTTGCCACTCATAGTGGCAAGTGGCAACATTATCCAGATTTTCAAGATTTCCACAATGAATATCCATGAGGTTGACTTGCATGTATCGCTTCCATTGTATGCAAACAGATCTCATGCATATTCATCTGGATATTTGGCAAAGCTTACCATCTGGATAGCATGTCTGAATATTTTCAAGCACTGCAGCTGTCATTTAAAGAAACCATAGTGGCTAAATATTGGCCCAACTGCTTATCAAACACTAACAATGAAAGCTAAAAAGGACGATGACAATACTGAACCAGAGAACTATTATAGGTCAGTTATGTTACTTTAAAACCTTTATGGTCTGGATATGAAGAAATTCTAAGTGTATCTTTACTCCACAAAATGTGTCACAGACTTAAGTGCACTTGAAGCTCAGTTGTACATGCAAGAAAAAAATAGAGTGTGATAACATGGAAACATCTCATGCTAAATTTGAGTGTAGTGCATGACAAAACATTCAAGATTTTGAAATCAGCAATGTTCTCATTTCTTGTATGTAGGAGTTGGAAAAATGTGTTGTGCTGCAGGTACTGTATAAAAAACACATTATCAATGCATGAAATCCCATCTCGAAAAGCCAGGACTAGAAAACATATTGTGGTAGATATTTTTTATTATCAGAGGAAAGAGAAACTCCTCATGAGAGTTATTAAATTAGGATCACAGTGTACTAGTAAGAGAGACAGAATGAACAGCATAACAAAGCCCACTGGGATTCCAACCTCTGTATTAAACAAAGTACAGGCGAAAATGCAAAACAGATTTGTATTATATGTACAAGTAATAATACTCCTCAGGCTGTTCAGTAACCTATTCATAAGAGATTAACAAATGGAACATTTTTGTTTTCCCAACTTACTGGTGCATATTGTACTCATAGTAGAGGTTTGCACAATGGACAGTTCACAAAGAGATAGTCTTCCATACTAGAGTTCCCTTACAGATCTGTATAGAAGTGCAAGAACATTTTTGGTGTTCATTGTTTTTAAAATTAAATTTAAGTTGAGGCTCTTCATTAACTGCTGCAGGATGTAACAAAGATTTTATAGATCAGAGATTGTGCTAAGGTGTTAGCAAGAGCTGTAAAAAAATAAAATGAAAACTTTATTATGATTACTTAGCTTTTAATACATGAAATTAAAATATATACAAATGATTGTCAAGCTCCAGTGGTTATTTCATCATTGCTTAGGCACGCTGGCGAATACTGGATACTGCTGTTACGCAGTTCACAATTAGGCTGTGGAAGTCCCTGGAAAAGAGCAAAATGACACACATTTATATACATGTAGAAACTAATAATTGCCACTGGGTCTCTAGGGGTTCTCAGGTTACAGGCAATAGAAAAAGGCAATTAAAAATTCAATAGGCTTATGCAGATCCATGAAAACAATGCAGAAATATAGCTAACTGTGCAAAGAGAGTGCATGGACCACAAGAAGGCTTGCATTTAAGGAACTTAAACCCAACAATTATGTGATTAATTATAATTATTAAAACCAAATTCACCTACACTGTCTATTCAAATGCAATAGAAACACTAATGAATAGAAAAGGAAAGCGGATAGGATTTGATATACTGCCTTTATGTATTTACAATCAAAGCGGTTTACATATTATATATAGGTACTTATTTTGTATCTGGGGCAATGGAGGGTTAAGTGACTTGCCCAGAGTCACAAGGAGCTGCAGTGGGATCGAACCCAGAAGGGAGGGCCAGGTCAGTTGCCCTTGCAGCCAGCTTCAGATATGATTCAAGTAAAAGAAACAAAAGAACAGGACTCGGATCTTAGAAACCCCTAGACCAGCCTGCCTCTCAGGCTACCCAAAATATTTTTGAATATGTTTTGCATATCAGCTGTTACTGTGCATATTTTAGTTACCCTGAAAGCTGGATTTGTTTGAAGTCCGTAGGCAGAGAGTTCAGAATCACAGGAGCCACTTGGCCACAATACCTTGCATTTTACTTTTTTTTATTGGGATTTATTAACCACATTTATGAAAGCAGTATACAGCAGGTACAGTTTAACATAAAACTTAACAGTTTTGTTAACAGCATAACAGTAAAATGACCAAATATAACCATAAATACAATAAATGAAGTAAACTTGGAAACAGGAAACTGAAACCAAATAATAGGATTTAGGGGTCCTTTTACTAAGGTGTGCTGAAAAGTGGCTTTTGCTGGTGTAGACACATGTATTGGATGTGTGCAGGTTCACTTTTCAGTGCACCTGCAAAAAAAAAAAAGGGTTTTTTTTGCCTGAAAAGTGATGTGCGGCAAAATGAAAATTGACGCGCGTCCATTTTGGGCCTCAGACCTTACTGCTACCCATTGACTTAGCAGTAAGGTCTCATGTGCTAACCGTGCGGTAATCGTCAGCATGCGTACAATGCTGATTACCACCCGGGTAGTGCCACGCACCGGAAAATTTCCGGCGTGACTACTGGATGTGCGAACAAAATAAAATTAACGCCCAGGCCACACAGCAGTTCCAAATTGGCATGCGTTGGGTGTGTGTAGGCGCCTACATGGCTTAGTAAAAGGGCCCCTTAAACTCTGTGGTCAGTGTGTTTTAAGGGGCCCTTTTACTAAGCCGCGTAGGTGCCTACGCACACCCAATATGAACCAATTCAGAACTACTGCCCAGTTACCGCGTAGCCCGGGCTGTAATTTCATTTTTTTTTTTTTACACACGCCAAGTACATGTGCCGGAAAATTTCTGGCGTGCGGTGCTAACCGGCACTGTACACGTGCTGACAATTACCACCAAGTGAACGGGTGGCGGTAAGGTCTCAGGCCCAATTTTCATTTTGCCGCACATCCATTTTCGGCCCCCCAAAAAGGCCTTTTTTGTAGGTGCGCTGAAAAATGGACCCGAATGCGTCCAATACACGTGTCTACAGCAGAGCAGATCACTTTTCGGAACACCTTAGTAAAAGGATCCCTAAATGCAGTGTTTAAATTATTCACGGATATTCAGCACTGCTAGTTGGATAGAAATGGTGGGGCTGAATATTCATGTACATTGTGGAGTGCTATTATCTATTCAAAGAGCTCTCTGAAAAGCTCTGTAGATAACTGTAGGACAATAATTTTTCCGTATGAACTTTACCCAGATAGTTAATCAGATAACAGATGAATATTGCCACAAATTGGGTAACATCATTACTACTACTACTACTATTTAGCATTTCTATAGCGCTACAAGGCATACGCAGCAGCGCTGCACAAACATAGAAGAAAGACAGTCCCTGCTCAAAGAGCTTACAATCTAATAGATAAAAAATAAATAAAGTAAGCAAATCAAATCAATTAATGTGAACAAAAGGAAGAGAGGAGGGTAGGTGGAAGCGAGTGGTTACGAGTCAAAAGCAATGTTAAAGAGGTGGGCTTTCAGTCCTGTTTTGCCTTCATACTGCCCAGGCAGTAAGGGTTAAATTCAATATATGGCACCAAAATATCGGTGCTAAACCATATTCTATGAGGGTTCTATTCTGCCCTGGTTTTACAGCCTGCTTCACTGACACAGACTACTCAGTAATTATTATGGATTCTTTTGGATTCGTATTAGGTAAATGAGACTTTTATTAGACGTTCTAAAATCTAAGATACACAATGATTTATATATGCACAATGATTATAACTGAAAAGAAACAATACCTATAAACAATCATTACATCACTGGTCCCTACATCCAAGCAATGCTAGGAGTTTCTAGACCAGGAAAAGAATAATACACTATAATATATTTATTTATTTATTTTTGTTACATTTGTACCCCGCGCTTTCCCACTCATGGCAGGCTCTATGCGGCAGGCAATGGAGGGTTAAGTGACTTGCCCAGAGTCACAAGGAGCTGCCTGTGCTGGGAATCGAACTCAGTTCCTCAGTTCCCCAGGACCAAAGTCCACCACCCTAACCACTAGGCCACTCCTCCAGTCATCCATCCATCACTGGTCCTTACATCATCTAGGCTTTTTTCATCAGCTGAGAGAAGCCCCTTTTTCAGCGAAGCCAGAGTTTGACCTGGAATATTGTTCTATGCAATGCATCCACCCACCCACAGATGAGCTTCCAGCTTTACTGCAAAAGGCCCCCCCTTTTTTATTAGGCTTAGAACGCATGTTCAGAGCTAAGGAAAATTACAGAATGCTTGAGAATTTCTCTGTTTAGGTAAAGAAGCCATACTGTGGGAATGTGTTCACGTTTCTCAGTGCAGGTGGCCAGTCTGAACTCGAAACAGGCTCCACCTCTCCCCTTCACATACTAAGTTAATTAGAGCTGTGTCTTATCTTCTTCATTCCAACTTATTTTCACACAATCATTTTTTTAAACAGAATTACTTCTAATCAAAAAATACAGACCCCCGAGTGCACTTGTTGGTCAAGGCAGAGTTGAAAAACAATCTTTAAAAGTCATTCCACTACAGGTTTCTAAGGATGGGTGCTCTTTAGAGAGCAGCGTGTAGCGCCAGACTCCATGCCCAACTTTGGGTGCGAGCATTTACACCAACTGAAACCAGGTATAAATTCAGGCATGCAAACTGGGTGTGGGCCCTCCTAATTGTATAATACTGTGCGCATTTTATGGGAACACTCCAGACCCATCCATGTCTCTCCTATCATTACACCCTTTTCAGGCGCTATTCTAGAACTGGGCGTGTAGTTCTGCACGGATCTGTCATTTTGGCCGTTTCAGCAGCATCTTGCTTCTGTTGTCTTTCCAGCGCCAACATTTTGGTGTGGAAATAGCAAGTAATATTAGGAGACATATATAGAAGCCCCTAGTAATCGGATAGTACCAAGACAATCTAATCCTTGGGACACACCCTGCCAGTCAGGTTTTCAAGATACCCAGAACGAATTTGCATGAGATAAATTTGCATAGAATGGAGGTAGTGCATGCAAATTTATCTCATGCATATTTGTTGTGGATATCCTAAAAACCTGATTGGCTGTGTGTGTCCCAAGGATGGGGTTGAGAAGCCCTTGTCTAAGGATATTCATGATAGCCAGAGATAACAATGACCAATCCATTTATCTGGATAACAGCTGCCATTATCCACATAAATAGAGTCATTGGAATATTGGGCCCTTATTAGACAGGCCCCTCAGGTTTCTGAAAGGCAATTTAAAGTGTTACACAAGCTTCTCACTTTTTAAGAGGAAGGGATTTTTTTTTTTTTTTTTTGTGGAAAATATCTTTATTGAGCCAGGGAAACAGTAACAACAGATACAAGGAGGCTGTTCCCAGGGATCTGGATTTCTCTCATGCCTTTTTCAGTTGCAGCTGAGGCCGAGCTTTGTGTCCCCGGGGGGGGGGGGGGGGGGGGGGGGGGGGGGGGGGGGGGGGGGGGGGGGGGGGGGGGGGGGGGGGGGGGGGGGGGGGGGGAGGGGGGGGGGGGGGGGGGGGGGGGGGGGCTTAAAATTTAAATAGTATTTCCGGAATGTAGGTTTTGAATGACTTGCTCACGATCACAAGAGAAGCAGTAAGGATTTGAACTGCTCTTCCCAGTTTTTCACCAGCTGTTCCACCATATCTACTACTTCCTCCCTCTGCATTTTCCTTCTGTACATTTTTTGGCAGGCGATTGCTCAAACACTTTCACTTAAATACTGCATCTTATCAAGCATCTTGGCTGTTCAAGTAGTTATTGCTTTTTTTATACAAATTGCACATTCTAGCATGTTGGCTGCTCTGGAATTAGTGGTACTTATTTTCTTTTTAAAATTCGGTTCTGGAGCTCAACTTGAATTACTCTAGATACAGCAGTACTCAGCTTTTCATAGTACCTAAAACAAAGTTCACTTATCTGGAGAAAAGGGCATAAGAAAAACTGAATGCCAATTTACAGAAAATGTCAGAAAAAGATCCCAACTTGATGTATTACTAAGAACAACAAAACAAGCATTACGCTAAAATTGCAGCCACTTTTCCTAGTGCAGTAAGCTATCCAGTCATTTTTAATTTTCATAAGTAATAGGAACATCTAGAGAAAAGAACCATAGTCATACCAGTAATGCTGAATTTTACAGGAACCAAATCAGAGCTATGAATTTAATGTCACTGACTCACTAGGTGCTATAGCAAGGGTGGAAAACAATTCCAACCCTCAAGATTCAAAAACAGGTCTGCTTTTCAGATATCTATGCCGAATATGCCTGAGAATATTTGTATACAACCAAAGCAGTACGTACATAAATATTCATTGCAGGCATCCTGGAAAGTGGCCCTTGAGGATTGGAGTTGTACTATGACAATATTATAAATACTAAAAAAAAACCAAAAATAACAAAAAAAACCCATGCTCTAAATCAGGGTCGTAGCTACAGGTGGGCCTGGATGGGGACAGGCCCACCCAGTCTGTCAGCCAATTCGGTGCTGCTTTTTTTCCTTAGGTGCTTCTCCCTTCCCACACCCAGGTCAAACATCTCTCGTTCTCCCTGTTCTCTTCCCCCGTCCCCCAACATGGGTCCAGCCTTTCTTTATCCCCCCTCCTCCCGTGGGTCCAATATCTCTCCCTTGCCCTTCAAACGTATATGTTTTTCTTTGGCAGCGATTAAACCAGACTGCCTCTGGCCAGCAAGGAAGCCCCTTCCTTCTGCCAAGACCTGTTTTCTCTGATGTAACTTCCTGTTGCTTCATAGGCAGGTCACAGTAGAGGGGAAGCATCAGGGCTGGTGAGAGGCAGTCTGGATTCATTGCTGCTGGTGAAAAACATGCAAGTTGGAAATGCAAGGGTGGAGATATTGCACCTGCATTAGAGGAAAGAGATGTCAAACTTGTGTGGTGAGGAGAGGGAAAAAGATACCGGAGCAATGTCAGGGTGGGGGTGAAGAAGAGCTAAAGATGCTGGACCTGTGCCAGTGGGGAGGAGGAATGGAGAGATGCTGGGCCAATGGGGGAAGGGGACAGGGTAGGAAGGAGAGGCAGAGATGCTTACTGTCAACCCAAGTTAACTCTGTGCCCACCCAAACTTCAGGTCTGCTACTGATCTGAATTATACTCCTCAGCTTTCTTCTAGCTGTAGAAGAGGGAATAGCTAAATCTCTGCAAAAGGCTAGCCCTATATTAGGAAGTTCCAAGCACCCACAGAAGTAGGAGCCTCAGGACAAAGAGCAGACTACAAAAGAAAGGGGAAAATTGAAAAGAAGCTTGCCCCAAGAGACATATGACGAGTGGAGGAGTAACCAAGTGGTTAGCACAGCGGTCTGAGAACCCGGGAAACTGGGTTGAATTGCCACTGCAGCCCTTTGTGACTCTGGCAAGTCACTTAATCCTCCAATGTCCCAGGTTCAAAATAAGTACCTGTATATAATCCCACAACACCACCTCAACGTTAATCTTGCCTTTGCTGGCAGGGATGCCCAATCCCCTCCAGAGGACAAGATCCACTGTCTGAACTGCTCAAGCAGGAAGTCATCAGCGGCCTCTTTTCCAGTCACCAATTTCTGCACTCTTTGAGCGTGCTCTGTTTGTGCATGAACTGAGAATGTGCAAAGAATGCAGACATCAGTAGCTGGAAATTAGGCTGCTGGCTTCTTCCTGCTAGGGCAGTGGATCTTACCCACTGGTTGGAATTGGCTATCCCCACCAGCCATTCGATATCTACTGCAGTTGTGGAGGGGGCCTTTGCCAAAAGTGTGTGGTGGGGGGGGGGGGGGGGAGGGAGGGGCCATGCACTCCCCCCTGCTAGCTACGCCACTGATTGCAACCACAGAAAGCAGTATATCAAATCCCATCCCCTATTCTTATCTACAAGAAGACAGGAAAGGCTTCTTTAAGAGATGTTCTGTTTGCATGGAGGAAAGAGGGCTAGGGACAAAGCTATCTCTAGACAAATGCACAGAAGGCAGGGCTGCTGAGAGGGGGAGGCAGGTGAGGCAAGATTTTCCCAGGCCCGTCCCCCCCCCCCCCCTCTACTTGCTTGGAGTCACAGTGTGAGCGATGGAGAGGGACTGCTGTTCCAGCCACTGGTCCTTCTTCCTGCCGCATCCAACCTATGCGAAAATAAGAAGTTACTTCACAGGAGGCAGGATGTGGCAGGAAGACCGACCTGTGGCAGAGCAGTCTCTCTCGATTGCTGCTTCCTTCCATTCCATTACTCCAGGCAAGCAGAGCTGTTTGTTTTTTTTTAACAGCTGCAGCAATCTGAGCATCCAGGGACAAAAATTAATCTAACTAAACACCCATTTGCAAGAAAGCCTTACCCATTTAAGATAGCCGGAAGTAACCATCTGACTTGTGCTTGCCTACAGAAGATCATCAGCAAGTGTGATAATTAATATTATGCTATCTGATGATAGAACTAAGTGGTTTCAAGTACATACTGAACACAAATGGGTGAAAGAGCTGAGCTCTGAGAAGACCCACAAAATGGGCAAGGGGTTTGGTGTGTGTGTGTGTGTGTGTGGGGGGGGGGGGGGGGTACAGCAGTGGGCCCAGCTTTGTTTCTGGACAGCCCTGACAGGAGGCATACAGAGTAAAGGCAGCTGAAAAGAAAAAGTACAAACCTGGGAGGTGAATATTCTTAAGATGTGCTCTGCTTGCACACAGAGAGGAAGTTTTCAATTAAGCTACCCTTAGAAGAAGGTACACCAGAACCACAAGGCTAAGGAGCTTGAAAGGTTTAAAAGGTGCCCTTTAGAAGTTTGCTATTAAGCAGAGGTAAAGGTTAAAGGGAAGAGTGCCTCACAGAGTTTTCTTTTCCTTAGAAGAAGTTTGAACTCTCTTGTTTAAAAAAATAAAATCTGTGTGGAAGGTTACTTGGGCATGAAGAAGTTACCACCTCCATATCGAAACTGAAACAAAGATGAAAGATTACTGATGGGGGGACTTGTACACTTTACTGCGATTCTAAGGTTATCTCATTTGTGGTTTGGGAATTTATGGTAGATGGTCTAAGCTCTCTACACTGCAGGAATTAAAGTCCCCTGTAATGCCTACATGTAATATTCCTATTACATGTAGGCATTACAGGGGACTTTAATCCTGTGGAGCTTTAACAGAATCTCTAAGAAGGGAACACGTTAGTTGTTTAAGATAAAGATAGAGATTTTGTGGACTGTAGTCATCCCTCTCTGTTAAAAGGAGGACATTTTGTTGTTCGTTAAATTAAATAAAATGTGGCATGTATAAAATCTAGGGTGTGGACTTTTACTGGGTGGAAAATAAATTTCTAGGTAAATTTCCCCTCATGATAAAGAGGGGAAAAATCTGTGACAACAGGT
The DNA here is from genome assembly GCF_901765095.1 of Microcaecilia unicolor. Lineage (NCBI taxonomy): Eukaryota > Metazoa > Chordata > Amphibia > Gymnophiona > Siphonopidae > Microcaecilia > Microcaecilia unicolor. The sequence continues at coordinate 597,160,027 of NC_044031.1, forward strand.
AGACAGTGTTTCCTCTGGATAGTGCTGACTCCAGAATGGGGAACTGGCACCTAGGTAGAGGTGTGAACCTGGAAATGGACACCGGGGTACCCCCTAGCTGTGACAAGTGCCAGGCTATTTTTAGGCTGTGTGCATATAATTTTGCAATAAAACCAAGATAAAGGAACAACAGATGGCAGACCTCACGCACACAGAGAGGAAGTTTTGAATTAAGCTATCCTTAGAAAAAGGTACACCAGAACCACAAGGTTCACACATCACCTAGATAGGATTTTAGATAGTGCTGGGGAGGAGCCAGCTGTCTTGGTACATGTGGGTACCAATGACATAGGAAAATGTGGGAGGCAGGTTCTGGAAGCCAAATTTAGGTTCTTAGGTAGAAAGCTCAAATCCAGAAACTCTAGGGTAGCATTTTCTGAAGTGCTATCTGTTCCACACGCAGGGCCCAAGAGAAAGGCAGAGCTCCGGAGTCTCAATGCGTGGATGAGACGATGGTGAAAGGAGAGTTTTAGATTTGTTAGGGACTGGGCAACATTCTGGGGAAGGGGGAGCCTATTCCGAAAGAATGGGCTCCATCTTAACCAGGGTGGGACCAGGCTGCTGGCATCAGCGTTTAAAAAGGAGATAGAGCAGCTTTTAAACTAGAGACTGGGGGAAGGACGACAGTCGCTCAAAAGCTCGTGGTTCGGAATAAGGTATCTTTTGAAGATATCACCAAAACAGGGAAGATAGGGTATACAGATAGTGAAGTTGCAAAAGAGACTGTAATAGATCAAGTGTCCTTAAATAAAAATCAGACAAAAGATTGTAATTTAATACCGTCAAGTACTGAGCATGATGTAAATAGGAACAACAAACATAGCTTGAAATGTCTATATGTGAATGCCAGAAGCCTAAGAAATAAGATGGGAAAGTTAGAATATGTTGCACTAAATGAAAAATTAGATAGAATAGGAATCTCTGAGACCTGCTGGAAGGAGGATAACCAGTGGGACACTGTCATACTGGGGTACAAATTATATCGTAGTGATAGGGTGGATCAAACTGGTGGAGGAGTAGCATTGTATGTTAAGGAGGGCCTTGAATCAAATAGATTGAAAATTCTTCAGGAAACAAAACACATCTTGGAATCCCTGTGGATTGAAATTCCATGTGTAAAGGGGAAAAGGATAGTGATAGCAGTCCACCTGGCCAGGATGAACAGATGGATGTAGAAATGTTATTGGAAATTAGGGAGGCTAACAAACTGGGCAACATGATAATAATGGGTGATTTCAATTACCCTGATACTGACTGGGTAAATGTAACATCAGGGCATGCTAGGGAGGTAAAATTCCTTGACGAAATCAAGGATTGATTTATGGAGCAGCTGGTACAGGAGCCGACAAGAGAAGGACAAATTCTAGACCCAGTCCTTAGGTGATTGCATGATCTGGTGCGGGACGTAACGGTGATGGAGCCGCTTGATAACAGTGATCATAATATGATCAGATTTGATATTAGCTTTGGAGTAAGTATACACAGGAAATCCAATACGTTAGTATTTAACTTTCAAAAAGGAGACTATGATAAAATGAGAACAGTAAAAAAACAAAACAAAACTTAGAGGTTTGGTTGCGAGAGTCAAAAATTTACATCAGGCATGGATGCTGTTCAAAAATACCATCCTGGAAGCCCTTGCCAAATATATTCCGTGCATTAAAAAAAGAAGGTAGGAACATCAAACGACAGCCGGCATGGTTAAAAAGTGAGGTGAGGGAAGCTATTAGAGCAAAAAGAAAATCCTTCAGAAAATGGAAGAAGGAACCAACTGAAAATAATAAGAAACAGCATAAGGAATGTGAAGTCAAATACAAAGCACTGATAAAGAAGGAAAAGAGAACCTTTGAAAAAAAAGATTGCGTTGGAGGCAAAAACAGATAGTAAAATTTTTTTTAGGTATATTAAAAGCAAGAAGCTGGCAAAAGAATTGGTTGGACCGCTAAATGACCGAAGGGTAAAAGGGGCAATCAGGGAAGACAAAGCCATAGCGGAGAGATTATATGAATTCTTTGCTTCGGTCTTCACCGAGGAAGATTTGGGAGAGATTCCAGTGCCAGAAATGGTATTCAAAGCTGACGAGTCGGAGAAACTGAATGACATCTCTATAAACCCAGAGGATGTAATTTGGCAATTTGACAAACTGAAGAGTAGCAAATCTCCTGGATCAGATGGTATTCATCCCAGAGTACTGACAGAACTGAAAAATGAACTGGCAGAACTATTGTTAGTAATATGTAATTTATCTTTAAAATTGAGCATGGTACCGGAAGATTGGAGGGTAGCCCTTGTAACGCCGATACTTAAAAAAGGTTGCAAAAGGGATCTGGGAAATTATAGACCGGTGAGCCTGAAGTTGGTGCCCGGCAAAATGGTAGAGACTATTATAAAAAACAAAATTTCAGAGCAGATTCAAAAGAATGGATTAATGAGACAAAGCCAACATGGGTTTAGTGAAGGGAAATCTTGCCTATTAAATTTCTTTGAAGGGGTGAACAAACATGTGGATAAAGGTGAGCCAGTTGATATTGGGTATCTGGATTTTCAAAAGGCATTTGACAAAGTACCTCGTGAAAGGCTCCAGAAGAATTTGGAGAGTCACGGGATAGGAGGTAGTGTCCTATTGTGGATTAAAAACTGGTTAAAGGATAGAAAACAGAGTAGGGTTAAATGGTCGGTATTCTCAATGGAGAAGGGTAGATAGTGGGGTTTCTTAGGGTCTGTGCTGGGACTGCTGCTTTTTAACATATTTATAAATGATCTAAAGATGGGAGTAACTAGTGAGGTAATTAAATTTGCTGATGACACAAAGTTATTCAAAGTGGTTAAATTGTGAGAGGATTGTGAAAAATTACAAGAGGACCTTATGAAACTGGGCGACTGGGCGTGTAAATGGCAGATGACTTTTAATGTGAGGAAGTGCAAAGTGATGCATGTGGGAAAGAGGAACCCGCACTATACCTACGTAATGCAAGGTTCAACATTAGGAGTCACCAACCAAGAAAGGGATCTCGGTGTCATTGTTGATGATACGTTGAAATCATCTGCTTAGTGTGCTGCGGCAGTTAAGAAAGCAAATAGAATGTTAGGTATTAGTAGGAAAGGAATGGAAAACAAAAGTGAGGATATTATAATGCCATTGTATCGGTCCATGTTGCAACCACACCTTGAATATTGTGTTCAATTCTGATCGCTGCATCTCAAAAAAAGATATAGTGGACTAAGAAAAGGTACAGAGAAGGGCAAGAAAAATGATAAAGAGGATGGGACGACTTCCCAACGAGGAAAGGCTCTTCAGCTTGGAGAAGAGATAGCTGAGGGGAGATATGATAGAGGTCTATAAAATAACGAGTGGAGTGAAACAGGTAGACATGAATCATTTCTTTACTCTTCCCTAAAATACTAGGACTAGGGGGAATGCGATGAAGCTACAAAGTAGTAAATTTAATGTGAATCAAGAGAAAATATTTCTTCACTCAATGTGTAATTAAACTCTGGAATTCGTTGCCAGAGAATGTGGTAAAGGCGGTTAGCTTAGCGGGGTTTAAAAAGGGTCTGGCTGGCTTCCTAAAGGAAAAGTCCATAGACCATTATTAAAATGGACTTCGGGAAAATCTACTGCTTATTTCTGGGATAAACAGCACAAAATGTATTGAGTTTCCTGGGATCTTGCCAGGTATTTGTGACCTGGATTGGACACTGTTGGAAACAGGATGCTGGGCTTGATGGACCTTTGGTCTGTCCCAGTGTGGCAACACTTATGTACTTATGTAACTGAACCACTGAAGAGTTAAAAACAATTCTAAAGAAATCTTATTATGGATATCAACTTATAAGAGATGATTCATTTTTGACTGTATATTGACACTAGAATTACCGAATCAACTGACATATCTTGCATTAGCCAGTGGGGATACAATGTGGCAGTTCAGTGAGAAGGGAAAATGTGCAGTCTATTTAAATATTAATAACTGTGCAAAAGGGAGTGCGTGATTTTAAGCAATTAAAATCACACTTAAATATCTTTCATAATGATATTCTGCTCATCAGAATATGTTCTATGATTCCAACTGTTTCTTTTTAACATTAGTGTAACGGCCCATGGAAAATGATAAGGAAAAAGGTTCTAATATGTGCACAACTCACTCTCCAATCTTGCCCTGTCCCTTGGTGGTACTCTATTTTCAGGAACAAAAAATCCAGAATGCACACTGTTTGCAGAGTCTGGCCAATACTCTGAAGGTCTCTTTATAAGCAATAACACATTTTTACCCATGTGATACAGATTGAAAATTGTCCTCTTTATACATGCCATGAAATTTTTTTAAAAGTGTATTTCATATTCAATTAAGTTACTTAAGGAACAGAAAATAAGTCAATAACATTCCTAAACATTAGTTCAAATATGGTTTCTGGAACCTAGTGGATAAAGTGACCAACACAAACATAGCAAATTATTGAAGGGTTGATCTTGCCCACAAACTGTCACTATCCAGCTAATCTGACGCATGAAAGTATAGGCATCAGAACGCGGTGGGCCACCCAGGCACTGGCTTGACCAAACTGAGTTGTTAGAGTGGTGGGAACTTGTTTCTTCTCTTCTGTCATTACTAGAAGGAAGATACTTAGATGATATTTAGTCAAGATTCAGCACTACGGAGGCTGCTTTGGTGGCCAGTCTTTTCCAGGACCTGGATAGAAGACTTCCAGTGGAACTGAACTGTAATCTCTGATCAGTAAACCATTCTAGACACTTATGCTGTTTGCAGTCTTTTGGTACCGGGAGAGGGTGCAATTTTCTCCTGGTTTGAATCATTTGTTCAGAATAGATCAGTGTACGATGATTGTGCTTTACACTTCAGAGCCTTGCCCATTTTGTGGGTCTTCTCAGAGCTCAGCTCTTTCACCCATTTGTGTTCAGTATGTACTTGAAACCACTTAGTTCTATCATCAGATAGCATAATATTAATTATCACACACTTGCTGATGATCTTCTGTAGGCAAGCACAAGTCAGATGGTTACTTCCGGCTATCTTACATGGGTAAGGCTTTCTTGCAAATGGGTGTTTAGTTAGATTCATTTTTGTTCCTGGATGCACAGATTGCTGCAGCTGTTAAAAAAGCTTTTTTTTTTTTTTTTTGCTCATTGCGCCAGCTTTGCAGTGTTTTTCACCAAGCTGATTTGGCAGCAGTTGTTTGTTAATTATTTCTCTTTGAATTGTTGTAATGTTCTTTATGTGAGACTTTCCCAGAGGAAGATGAAGAGACTGCAACACATTCAGAGCATGCAAGACTGTGGGGAATCTTGCCTTAAAAGACCTCTGTTGGGTTTCTGTTAAATGCAGACGACAATTTAAATAACTATTATTGACATTTAAAGGGCTATTCCATAACAGGGTGCCTCCATTTATGTGCCCCTCACATAACTGGATTTCTGCCAGGTACTTGTGACCTGGATTGGCCACTGTTGGAAACAGGATACTAGGATAGAAAGACCATTGGTTTGACCCAGTATGGCTATTCTTATTTTCTTATGCATCAGTATACACTTGCAAAAATGACAGCAGGGTGTTAAAGCGCTATTCTGTAATAGTGCGTGTAAGTAGCATAACATGTAAGTGCAAGGGGTGCCCTCCCCTATTCTCGCCTCCCAACCACCACCCCCTCTTCCCCGCCACCCAATTTCAGCTAAGCTTCTGAGGATTCTTCTAAGGAATGGATCCTCAGAAGCTTAGCTGAAATTGGGTGGCGGAGCAGGTGGGGGGAAGAGGGGGTGGTGGTTGGGAGGCGAGGATAGGGGAGGGCAGACTTATACGGTCTGTACCAGAGCCGGTGATGGGAGGCGGGACTGGTGGTTGGGAGGCGGGAAATACTGCTGGGCAGACTTATATGGTCTGTGCCCTGAAAAGGACAGGTACAAATTCAAGGTAAGATATACACATATGAGTTTGTCTTGGGCAGACTGGATGGACCATGCAGGTCTTTTTCTGCCGTCATCTACTATGTTACAAGGGGTGTACACATGGGTGGGGTTTGCAGTTATGCCTAAAACTTACAGAACACTGTCAGGTATGCAAATTCCTGCCATATCTACAAGACTGCAGTTATGCCAGGTGCGTGCACGTAGACTTGCCAATACGGGGTTATGCTAATATTCTTTAATGAAATCTGGGCACCCAGATGCCATTACAGAATAAACTTTTATTGAATCGGGGCATCGAAGTAATGGGGCCCACTTATAGAACTGTCCTCTTAACAACAAATATGGCATAATCCAGCAGTTCCCAATGGAAGCAGTGCATGCAAATCTCTCTCATAAATATTCATTGTGGGTATCCTGAAAACCTGACTGGATGGGGTGCCTCCAGGACCAGTTTGGGAACAACCGGCCTAACCCCTGGCAAGCTACGAAGTACAGTTCAATCATATGCACCATCACTGAGTCTGAGATCATTATATGAAACTGTGCTATTAATTCTCCTCTTTCTCAAGCACATTTCACAAGGACAAGAAATGTGGAATTCTAGAGAATTTAGGATAGAACCAAATATGTTATTTTAGGAAACATTTAAAAACATGGCTATTTGAGAAGCCATTGAGTCTGTATTGTAATTGCAGGTATTTAGTTAGATTATGCTTGTTTTATGATTTGTCTTTTGATGTTTTATATTAATTTGCTGTGCATTACTGTGACTGTAGTGAGTTACAAATTTAATGCAATGAAATAAAATTAAAGTGATCGCAAAAATGTGATTTGTAAGTTGGTCTCAGTTTTCACTTTAGTTAAGTCAGTCGTCTTTTAAGGCTTGAATGGTATTTAAATAGGCAAATAAGTGTTTAAACGTGAAAATGTTCTGTATGTACAAATAATGATTTTAGAAAAGTCGTTAATTACACATGTGTATCCACAGCGCACATGGTTTTGAAGTGGGCATGATTTGTGTAGGCCTGGAAAGGATGCCTGTATTTCTTATTTCATAATGGCAATAAACGTATATTTTAAAATATCTAGACATTGCTATTTATACTTGCTCCAAAGCAACCGTGTCAGATAACTGCTCCTTTGGACTTAGGCTTTGGAGGTATGATTGAGTGGGTAATTATGCTTACCCCTCTGGTGTTTTAAACCACCTCAAAAACAAAGCTATAATTTTGTAGTTCAGTTTCTATAAACTGGTTCCCCGTTAACTCCCTGGGGCTCTTTGACTAAAGTGCATTAATATGCCAATGATCAAAGGTAAATGCGGGAGCTAAAGGCTACTAGCGCTGGACTAGACCCCGCATTTACCAGCGCGACATGATGAGAAGGTCTCTCTTCTTTTGGGGGGCTAGAGGTTCACTGGAGCTTGAGCCCCTGTGCCATTGTGCCGGGGGGTGGGGTGGAGGTGGCACTAGACCACCAGGGCCTCTGTCGGTGGGAGGGTATGGAGACCTCCAGCCCACATCGGTATGTTTGACAGGTCTGGGCTTTTTTTTTTTTTTTACAGCACAGTCCTGTCAAATAACTTCTGCAGAAGGATTATGCCTTGGGTGCATACACAGACTCCTGCAGAAGTACCCTGATGATCGATGCTAATAATGCCTGTTAAATACAAAGGCTGTGCACTAATACCCTCATGATCAAAAGCAAATGCCGGCGCTAGAGGCTGTTAGCGCCATACTAGCGCCGGCATTTGCTAGCCTCGCATGGTCAGAGCCCTCGAGCGAGTGAAACAACACACTCGAGGGCTCGTAGAGCAAGTAGCATGCAAATGCATGCTAAACATGGCATTAGGTATTCCTCCCCAATGATCAGTGGCCAGTGCCAAAATTTGGGTTGCTGGCCGCGGCAAACCCTACGCCAGCTCTAAGCTGGCGTTAGGGTTTGCCTATCATTGGGGAGGAATGGTGAGCCCTGTCTAGCATGCAGTTGCATGCTGGCAGGCCCCTGTTTCCCCCCAAGGCAAATGCCAACAGGGGGCCGGAGGTCCGGTGGACCTCAGGTCCCCCCGACGATCCCACCCCCCCAGGTTCAGGGAGGGCTGGGGATCCAGTGGGTCTCCAGCCCCCCACGCCCCAAGAAAATGTCCATTGGCCACCGGCCAAATCCTCCCCCACCCTCCCCACCCAGCGAGCGACCGGGGGGGGGGGGGGTGGCTGGAGGTCTGGCGGACCTCCGGCCCACCCCGATTCCCCCCCTTCCAGCGTTGGCTACCGAATTCCCTGGTGGTCCAGCAGTAGTAGTAAAAGAGACTCCCTCTCCCGGCCCCCCTACCTTGGTTGGAGGAGGGAGGTAGCCTGCCTCCCTCCTCTTCCATGGGTGATGCCGCCGCAAAATGGCACTGGGATGCACTAGGAGGAGTTGGGCGCCCCCATTTTGCGGTGGCGTCACCCATGGAAAAGGAGGGAGGCAGGCTACCTTCCACCTCTAACTAAGGTAGGGGGGCCGGGAGGGGGGGTCTCTTTTACGACTACTGCTGGACCACCAGGGAATTCGGTAGCCAACCCTGGAGGGGGGGGGGGTTGGGGTGGGCCGCCGGATCTCCAGCACCCCCCCCCCCGTCGCTGGGTGGGAGGGTGGTAGAGGGTTTGGCTGGTGGCCAATGGACATTTTCTGGGGGTTTGGGAGGGATCGACGGGGGGGGGGGGGGGTGACCGGAGGTCCACCGGACCTCCAGCCCCCGTTGCTCGGGCCTCGGGGTAGGGTGTTTGACCGACGGGGCAGGGTGTTTGACAGGTTTGGGCTTTTGACAGCCCAGACCTGTCAAACAAGTGCGGGAGGATTGTGCTGAGCGCATGCTTGGCACAATTCGCCCGCACTTCTACCTGATGATCAGAGATAATTGCGCTGCTTAAACTTGCATGCATTATCTTTAATCATCCGTGCGGTAAAGCCCCGTGCTGTTCCAGTGCTATTTTTAGAGCGCTGTTTGGAACAGTGCGGGGCTTTGATCATCTGCCTGTAATTGTTGGAGGCATGCCCAACATGTCCTCTGGAATTAATGCATGGACCCAAATTAACATGCATAGAACCTGGTGGTAATTAGCACATCCTACTGAGGCGCTAAGTGAAGCTATACTAACTGCACAGATGAAATTTAGCACGTGTTAAATACCATGCACTCACTGTTTTATGCAGTCCATGCCTACTGTTCACCAATGATTCATCTAGTTCCTGTCCCCTAACACAATATGCAGTTAATGCACGAAACAGCGTGCGCAAACTATCATGCCACTGTAGTAGCTGATAGCACGCTTCTGCAGGAGTGGTGAACATGCCCTAATTTGCACATTAACAGCTTAATGTGCTTCAATAAAAGAGCCCCTTATTTTGTAAATCGAGCAGTCACACAAGTAGGTTGCAAAATCTTCTCTTTACACAGGAAGCCCCAAATCTTATAAACACACAGTCCCAAATGATGCTGCTCTTTTTTAATGTGTTTCCTTGTAAAACAGGTGCTCCCACTGTGGAGCAATTCTATAAAATAGGTGCCATTTATACATGTGTTATGTGCATAACTGTTTAGAATACTTGCATATAGACCAAAAACCAGAAGGATGCTTGGATGCATAGGGAATGGAATGGCCAGTGGGAAAAAAGAGGTGATAGTGCCTAAGTCTCTGGTGAGACCTCATATAGCAGGGGCTTTCAACCTAGTCCTCAGGGCATACCCAGCCAGTCAGGGTTTTCAGGAGATCCCAGAGGATGGGGCTGAAAGACTCTGTCATATTGAGTTCTGTGTACAATTCTGGAGACTGCCCCCTCAAAAATATATAACCAGAAGAGTCAGTCGAGAGGGCAGCTTTAAAATGATCAGTGGTCTTCATTATAAAGCGTATGGGGACAGACACAGATTTCAATATCTATACTTTGGAAGAAAGGTGGAAGAGGAGAAGATAAATACCTCTGTGGCAAATCTCTTTCAGTTGAAAGGTAGCTCTGGAACGAGGGGGCATAGGATGAAGCTGAAAGGGGACTAACTTAGGAGTAAGAAAATATTTCTTCACAGAAAGGGTGGTAAATTTGTGGAACAACGTCCTGGTGGAGGTAATGGAGACAAAGACTGTATCTGAATTCAAGAAAACCTGGGACAAGTACATAGGACCTCTAAGATAGAGGAAGGGTAGTAGATGGCATGGATGGGTAGACTATATGAGCTTTATCTGCCTTCATTTTTCTCTGTTTTTATATGCCAGCATGTACTCTAAGCACTACTCTGCAAAGCACATAACTTACATACAGGCTCATTTTCGAAAGAGATGGGCCGTCCATCTTTCGACATAAATCGGCACTTGAACGTCCATCTCTCAGAGACGTCCAAATCGGTATAATCAAAACCTGATTTTGGACGTCTCTAGCGGAAGTCTGTCGCAAGGACGTCCAAATCTGAAGGGGGCGTATCGGAGGCGTGGTGAAGGTGGGACTTGGGCGTTCCTAAGACTTGGACGTCTTGTCCAAGACTAGAACTTGGACGTTTTCACCCGGACCTATTTTTATTACGAATAAGGCACAAAGAGGTGCCCGAAATGACCAGATGACCACTGGAGGAAATCGGGGATGACCTCCAGTTACTCCCCCAGTGGTCACTGACCTCCTCCCGCCCTCAAAAAACATAATTAAAAATATTACGTGCCAACCTCCATGCCAGCCTCAGATGTCATACTCAGGTCCATGACAGCGCATGCAGGTCCTTGGAGCAGTTTTAGTGGGTGCAGTGCACTTCAGACAGGTGGAACCAGGCCCATACCCCCCTACCTGTTACGTGTGGAGAAAACAGCGAGCCCTCCAAAATCCACCAGAAACCTTCTGTACCCACATATAGGTGCCTCCCTTCACCAGTAAGGGCTATGGTAGTGGTGTACAGTTGGGGGTAGTGCGTTTTGGGGGGCTCAGCACACAAGGTAAGGGAGCATTTTATGAAGTCCACTGCAGTGCCCCCTAGGGTGCCCGACTGCTGTCCTGGCATATCAGGGGGACCCAGTGTACTAGAAATGCTGGCTCCTCCCACATCCAAATGGCTTGCATTTGGATTTTTTAGACTTGGACGTCTTTGGTTTTGAAAATCAAAGATGTCCAAATCTAAGGACGTCCAAATCCAAGGACGTCCTTGGTATTTTTGAAGCGAAAGATGGACGTCCATCTTTTTTCGAAAATGACCTTTTCCCCTCCTCCAAATTTGGATGTTCTACAAAGACGTCCAAATTCCAACTTAGACGTTTCTTAGCAGGGCTTCCACTTTTGCACTTGATTTACAGAATACTTTGTTACATGAGTAACTACTACACCTCAATGGCTGGCAGAAGTGCTCACATCTAAAAACTAGGTGCAACAATACCTTGTTATGTTAGTATTCTATAAAAGAAAGTAGATGCCTATTTTATAAAGGAACACGTCTTGTAGGTGACCTATTACAGAAATTTCCCTTGTATACCCAATTTCCTCATGCTCTTTTGTAGAATATTGTGCTAATTGTAAATGCTCAGGCTTGGATGCCCTACCTGGAGAGCCCATGAAAAATTGGGCTTTTAGTTCACTGATTTGACATACCACCTTTCATTATACATACCAAGGTGGTTTACAACAACCACCAAAAAAGATGATAACTAATCCAAGCCCATCTACTCCATAAAAAAAAAGTTCCAATCAATGAAAATACATACAAACACAAAATAATCAGAAATTAACAAAGGAGGAAACGTAGAGGAAAAGGACTAGGGCTAGGATTGGAAAATAAGCAGCCAGAAGTTATACTAATCTTGATACAGTTGTGCACAAATACAGACACCCCAGGTCAAACTCTATGTTTCACTGAATCTCTAAGTGAACACAACCTTTACATGATACAAAGTTAAAGATGAAATCTTTCTGTGAATTTTAATGCATAATTACTATTTATTTGCTCTCTCCCTTAGACTCCTGGTATTTAGTCCTCCTAGCAGGCTAATTAAATAATTTTTCCACTTCCTGCTAGCAGTGGTAGCTCCTGATGTTTCTCACAGGTCCTCTGGACCTGCTCCCTTCCTGGTCTCAGCTGCAGCAGCTGGTCCTACAGGGTCAAATGTCTCCCCCCTTCCCTGCATCCTGTTAGAAGAACTAGTACACATGCAAAAATGGCAGCAGCAGCAAAGGACAGAGGGCACTGCTGAAGATGGGTAGCCCACAGCCACCCAAAGCCATCATTTTAGCACTTCTTCCTACTCTGAAAGAATCTTGGAAGAAGGGCAAAAGCCACATGAAATCCATTGCCCGCCACTACATTATTTTGATGCTTGAGCCAGCTCTGTGAAGAAGAGGACTGCAGAAGCACATGCCCTACTTCTATATCTTTACTCTGCTGCTATACAGTGGTCGCACTTTGCTCTTCCCAATAGCTCAAAAAAAAGTGTATGTGTATGTTGGGGCAACAATGGGGTTTGTGGCAGCTATTATTGGCTCCTGGGTCTTGCATTTAAGATTACTGGTGTGAAGTATGGAAAAGAAAAACATTTTCAGGCTCATCAAGGTTAAGTGCTTTGGCTAATGAAATGCAAATTGTACTGTTTGGCTATGAGCATGCAATACACACATTTAAAGAAAAAACAAACAGTGAAGCATTTGAGTAAAATATCTCTTTGCCAACTGTTAAGCGCAAGAGTGGCTTTGGGATTGTGTGGCAGCCAGTAACAAAGGAAATATTGTGTTGGATGAAAGAAAAATAAATTTAACTAAATGTTAACATACCCTAGAAGCTAAGATCCTAGAGTCTATTTAGAAATTGATGATGACAAGAGGTTGGATAGTTCAGGAGGACCATGATCCAAAACATATCTCAAAATCAACCAAGAAGTACTTACAAGAAAGATGAAGGTTTTGGTGTTGCCTTCATAGTTTCCAGACTTGATTATGACTGAAAGGGTGTCCAAAGTTTTGCACCTGCCACGGTCACTGCTTGCTTACTTTAAATATGTAAAAGTGCCAAATAAATAGTAATTATGCATTCAAATCACAGAGAGATGTTTCATTTAACTTTGTAAGGTAGCAAAAGAGACGGTCAGGAAGTACATAAGCAAAGACAACACAAAAAAAAAATCACAAACAGGCCTTCAGGACTGAACAATCAAGAAAAAGTACTTGTTTTCAAAAGAGCGAGGTTCTAGTCTGACAACAGTTAAGAACGCATTTGAGAATTTATATCATGCAATATGACCACGTAACTGTATTACATCTAGGACTACATGGAAAAATCAGATGTACTTTATCTTTATATGCATGTAATGAGCCAAATCCAACTCTAAATCAGCTTGTGCTGAAAAATAAGTAATATAAATAATAAGGTTTATTGTAGTGTATGCTATTAGGTCTATTGCAACAGATATTGGGGTATAGCTCTTGCATAAGTAAACTGAAATTGCATTTTCAACTTGACTTCCACACAGTGGGACATTTAGATTTTCCCATTCTGACTGTATGTCCCATCTGAACAGTATGCAAGCGGCAGACTTGTTGTGTCTACTGCAGTGGGTCATTTCATTATCAGATCAATCAGACAGACAAATGCACCCACAACCCATAATTTACCAGAGGTAGTAATAAGTTGTAAACAGAGTTGTCCTTCATAATGGCAAGAAGAAAAAGAACATGTTTTTCAGTTGCTGAAGCAGTGAACATAACATAATAAGCATCGCCACACTGGGACAGACTGATGGTCCATCAAGCTCAGCATCACTGTTTCCAACAGTGGCCAATCCAGATCACAAGTATCTGGCAAGATCCCAAAACAGTAAAACAGATTTTATGCTGTATACCTAGGAATAAGCAGTGGATTTTCGTAAATCTATCTTAATAATGGCTTATGGAATTTTGACTAACTTGTCCAGTTACTAAAGAAAGCTCAAGTAGCAATTCTGATATCAGTGATTCTGCTGATAGCAGTGATGAATAAAGCTGAAAATTATCGGATGTTTTCAGATGAAGACAACAGTAGCAGTGACAATGAAATGGAGAGATGACACAGTGAAAACTAATTGAAACCAACACTAATTTCAGACAGTGGGTGAAATGTCAGGATTCAAGTTAGTTAAATAGCCTAATGCTGGCTAAATGCTAATATTGTGAGGAATATGAGGGTGAGAGGGAGAATAAAGGAACATGGAGGAACGAGGAGGGTAGAGAAAGGAAGGAGTCTTTTCCCCTGGGGGGGTTGGAGAAAAGGAAAAGACTACAATTCCCAGCAGCCCCTGAGTAGGTCCCATAGTAGAAATAGGGACTTCAATCCCAAACAGTAGGTTTTTTGTGGGCTCACCATACCATATAAGGGGGTAATGATGAGTGGTGTACCTGGGATCTTTTGTGTAAAGTCCACTGCAGTGCGTCCCCTAGGCTGCCCCACTGATCTGCTGGGATGTCTGTGTGGCCAGTCTACTAAAAATCCCGGCCCCCAGACATCCTAATGGCTTATTTTTTCCAAAACATTTTTTTCCAAAAATGGTACCAAAAGATAGTTGCACTGAGACAAAACCATCTAGAAAACAATGATATTCGAAATAAAAAGATGTTTTCTGGTTCGAAAATCGCTATATTTGCCACTTGATTTTTGGATGTTTTAAAATGTCCTAAATTGGACTTTAATCGAAAATACCTTTCCACTTCTTGTAAATTGCTCAAGTTGTCTGTCTTGTATTAGGCTGCTTTGGGCTGGAATTCTCTGCCTTCCTCACTTAGATTAAATACATGTTTTATTAGAGCTCTAGGAATTAACATTAGATATGCAATGTTAATTCCTAGAGTAAGCTCTAGTTATCTTATTGTTACCCACCTTGAAGTTTGCAGGTATATGAAGGATAGAAGATTCAATTGCATGTAAATAATGAAATGAGATCCACAATATATTGGAAAATCATGCATTCTGTTTAGATTATTGGTTACCAGTGGTGTGCTACTGGGACTGGACCTCAGGCTAATTTTATTCAACATTTTCTAAAGCCAATATTAGAGAAGGGCTATTTTTGCAGATATCATCAGAATCTGCCAGAAAGTAGACATTGGCTAAAGTGGGAAAGTTATAATGAATTATTCAGGTATGTCACTGTTATCTGAACTCTTCTCCTCCACTGCCAATTCCAACTCCATTTATTCCATCTTGCTGCATCATATGCCAGGACTAGACTTACTGAGCATGTAAATCATGCTCTCCCCTATTCAAAACCAGGCTAAAAGTTCACCTTTTTGAGGCTGCTTTTAACTGAATTGATACTTTTGTGTTGTATGGACTAATATGTCTTTTTTTTTTTGAATATGTACTTTATAATTGTAACCTGACAAGAATGTTCAGATTGAGCAGAAATCTTTAAATAAATAAATAAGCAACCTCTTAACCCCTTTACCCATAATAAATCAAACTCCATAATTTCATATTTGTCCTGATTTGTTTTTGGAAAGACTGTAAGCTCTGTCTAGCAAGGACTTTCTTCAGTGCTTGGGTACAGCTCTGGGTACTTCTAGGTACTGCTATAGAAATGCTAAATAGCAGTAGTAGTAGTAGCAGTCTAGAGTTTGGTAGCTAATATCTAACGCTTGGCTGCTCTGCGCATGCTCGACCGGCTGACTGTTTACCGATGGAATAGAGAAATAGAGAATGTAAGTGAGCTACAACAAGCAGCTCATTTGCATTCTTTTTCCTTGATGCATGCCTGTTCCTTACCGATTCGCTAAGGGAATCGGTAAGGGAAGGGCTTTAATGATTTTTTTAGTGCATCTCCCCCTAAGTGCTTTGAAAATGAGCCCTATTATATGCATGTACTTGTAAATTATTGAAAAGACTGAGTACAATAAGCTAATGGCAGCAATGTGGACAGTTTGATAAATTGTCCCATAACATCTTAACTACAATGTACATTTTAGGGCCCTATTTAATATGCTGCGCTGTAGGCACGCTAACATTTTTAGCACGCGCTAGCATTAATGTGCGCTAAAAATGCTAGGGTTCCTTAGTAAACAGGGCCCTTACTTTCCTGTTTTCTTGGTAATGGCATGCCATTTCCTATGCTTTGCTTCTTCTTACACTAGTAATACACTGAAAGTCACAAATAGATTTAATTAATAATATAGCCATTTTCTGTACTTTTTAAATATAGTGTTACCTCACAACAGCCTTCAAATTAAATATTTTCTCTACAGGATTAAAAAGAAAAGTTCCTCTAAGAATAAGCACTTTACAGCTTGAATTACTGGATGTGTTTCTAAAGAACAGGTAAGCTAGTAAAAGGCTTGAGAAATATCACTTTTTTCTGGGCAGGAGCTCAGGGTAAGCAGGGAAGTGACTAGGATTCAACATCCTGGACCACAGACTAACTAATTAGATTTCTGTGAAAGTTTAATAGACAATGAATTTGAATGGGTAGCTAGCAACATTCTGTAATGATTCCACATATCGCTATGGCAACCTAAAATGTTTATCATTAAGCTCCTGACACCATAGCTGTAGCAGTTATGTGACTTTTCATGATATTTGCTCAGTTTAAGTATGCATCAGCACATACATTTATGGTCTAACAGGAAATAGAAAGCAGGCAAAGTTCTATTTATTTATTTAACACATTTATACCCCACATTTTCCCACTAGTTGCAGGCTCAATGTGGCTTACACAATAACATAGGTAGGCTACAATTCAGTATATCATTAAACAACGTCATAGTAAAAAAATTAATCATAAACCTCTATGGCAACAAAGATAATAAAAGATAATGGAAAAGCATTAGGGTCCATAAATTTTGCTGAACAGAAAAGAAAGAAACTAAGTAACGTCTGGATGGTACGCCTTCTTGAACAGGGTGGTCTTCAATAATTTCCTCAAGTTCAGATGATTATGAGTTGATTTTAAGAGTTTAGGCAATGCATTCCATAGCTGAGTTCCTATGAAGGAGAAGCTTGATGCATAGGTAGATTTGTATTTGAGGCCATTGCAATCTGGATAATGTCAAATTAAATAGGATCGGGAAAGACTGGAACTATTTCTGGGTGGTAGATCTATAAGATTTAACATGTATCCAGGAACTTCACCATAAATGATCCTATGAATCAAGGAGCAAATTTTAAAGTCAATTCTTACACCATTTGATCTCGGTATCATGATATCATCTATAGAATCATACTGTTTGACCTATATACTCCAATTTTTGGCATGATTACGACAGAACTATGATTTTCATAAGTGTAAAGTTTAAAGCTGCAATAGGGTTTTACACTCTGATTAGAAGAATGCTTCAATGAAATTTCTGTGTAAATTATAGTTAAGCCTGTTTTCAGGGCTGGACTCTAATCTGCAATACTGTAAAGGGGGTCATGACTTGTGTCCCAAAACGTAACAAAGACTTAAAAAGCTGACAAGTACACAGAAAGAACATTAAGGTGGCAATTCTCTACCTGGGTTCTCCATTTAGATGCCCTAGTGCTATGCGGTGAGAGACTATTCTATGATGGCATCTCGGCTCCCAGAATCCATAAAGAGTACTAGCTTAATTCGATATCAGTGCATCTTACATTTATACCCCTGCAATTACACAAGCCATTGACTTGGCAGAACTATAGTTGCAGGAATGAATGTACCTGACTGTAGGGTCCTTCTACTAAGACGTGCCGAAAAATGGCCTGCGCTGTTGTAGGCGCGTGTTTTGGAAGCGCGCAGATCCATTTTTCAGCACACCTGCAAAAATGGTCTTGAGGGGGTAGAAAATGGATGTGCGGCAAAATTTAAACCAGCGCGCATCCATTTTCAGCCTGAGACCTTACCGCCACCCACTGACTTAGCAGTAAGGTCTCACGCGTTAACCAGGCAGTAATTTTCAGCACACATACACTGCCAATTACCGCTGGGTAAGCGCCACATGGTAAAAAATTTCTACGGTGCGCTTTGGATGTGCATCAAAAATGGAATTACTGCCCAGGGCTTGCGGTAGCCTGGCAGTAGGTAGTTCCAATTTGACGTGCACAGGCTTCTACACACTTTAGTAAAAGGGCCCCTATATGCAGTATGTAAAGTGCATAAGAGGGTCCCAACCATGTGTATGCTTCCCTTGCACTTCTGCCACTCATGGATGCTGTTATGGAATAACACTTAGAGGCACATTTTCAAAGCACTTAGCCTTCCAAAGTTCCATAGGTTTCTATGGAACTTTGGAAGGCTAAGTGCTTTGAAAATATGCCTACTAGTCACCCTGCTGTCACTTTCGTGGGTAAATGTACACTTTTGTGCATCAACGACACAGGTGGCCCACAATAATGGCAAGCAAGTGTATGTGAAAAGAAAAGCACGTTATATTTAATGGAAGGAAAAAGCCTCAAGGAGCTCCTGACCAACAGGTCTAAAGAGCTACAGTCGATCAAAATGACCTGTACTTTGGTCAATAAGATCTGTTCCTCATCATCGGCTAAAAAAACCTTCCTATATCCATCCATGTTCAACTTCAAAAAAAAAATCCACTTATGTTCTCTTGGAAGTAGCAATCTTTGGATATCGCCCCCCTCTCTTTCAATGGATGCACAAGCTGTAATATCACACATTGCAAATCTTCAAAAGAATGGCAACACGAGATGCAATGCGTCACCAAGGTAAATTGGTTTTACCGGTCTGGATGGCATTCTGATGCTCAACCAGACGAACTTGCAATGTCCTAGATGTCTGTCCAACACAAATCTTCTTACAGGTACATTGCAAGCAGTAAATCACCGCTTTAGATTTACAGGAGGTGAACTGTCTCAAGTAATATTTCTTGCTTGTGACTGGATTCGTGCACTCTGAGGTTTCCATCATGACACAACATACTGTACATTCACCACACTCCATATGCTGACAAATCCTTCCCAGACTAAAGGTGTCCTCATTAGATAACGCTGGAAGGACCAAGGGGCAGAAAAGCTCCTTTAAAATTTCTACCTCTACTGTAGGCAAATCTCAGTGAGCAGTCCCTGAAGGTAGAAATAGATTGCAATAGTGACCACTGTTTGCCTACAGAGCGGACCACCTGCGGGGAACTTCTAGTGTATCTCATCATATATATTAAAGTTCTTTCTTCCTCCTTGGTAGGTCCTCTAGGTGTTAACAGCAAATCACGGTTATTAAACTTCGCCCTACAGAGTGCCTGTTGTACCACTGAGGTAGGGTAACCTCTAGCAACCAGTCTGTCAAAAAGTGATTTGGATTGATGACGAAATTCTCTGTCTGTAGAACAAATCCTCCGATAGCTCAAAAATTGAGAGAAGGGGAGGCTATTTTTAAACGAGGGCGGATGGCAACTCTGATAATTTAAAAATGTGTTATCAGTATCCTTATGGAAAATGGTAGTAGAGAATCCATCAGTGGTCTTCTTGACCAAAACATCCATAAAAGATCTCTCAAGATCATGAACATGCATTACAAACTGAATCCTGGGATGACAACTATTCAAAAAAAATGCAAAACCTGATGTAAAAGATCCAAACTCTCGTCCCATAAAAGAAAAATGTCATCAATGACCACACCCAAAGGTGCACATTTTCAAACAACTATCCTCCATGTACATACTTTTCTTCAAAGTCATTCATAAACAGGTTGGCCACTGAGGGAGCCATCGTTGCTCCCATGGCTATGCCAGATACTTGTTGGTAAATCTTCCTTTCAAATTGAAAAAAATTCCTGTTCATAGCTAAACTAGCTAAGCTCTTTAGACCTGTTGGTCAGGAGCTCCTTGAGGTTTTTTTCTTCCATTAAATATAACATGCTTTTCTTTTCACATACACTTGCTTGCCATTATTGTGGGCCACCTGTGTTGTTGGTGTTTAAGATTTTGGACTTGACTCCCCATCCCTCACTTTTGTGCATCTACATATTCAAGTGGCACATACATGTGGACTCCTTGTTATAGAATTGCTCCTCATGAGAACAGAAGCACAAAATGTAGTGTTTTTATTCTTAATATTTGTACTGTGTTAACAAATATTGAGTGTATTTAATCTTAACACCAGCTGAGATTTCTTATCTGCAGGTGTTTAAACACAAAATACCTCTATTCAGTTCAAATCCTGAATTGTGTAAACTGCTTATTAGTTTAAGATAACCCATGGGCTGTTTTCCTCAGGTTGATTTGAGTATTTGGCTGTGTTCCTTGGAGATATACTGCTGTGCCTAATTTGCTTTTCACTCCTGAATTTGTAGAACTGTCAGTTCAAACAATAAAGTAAACTAAAGGCCTGATATTTAAATGCACTTTTCTGGGAAGCAGCACCTGCCATCTGCATAAATGCCACTGACCAGGACCAGCCACTGATTTTCACCAGCAATATGCAGATACCACCACGGCAAATCTTTACAGACTGCTCCAGCACTATCTGGATACTGTGGGAACAGTCTGGGATGAGCTGGAAATATTCAGATAGTGCTGGTATCTGGAAAAATCTTTCGCTGTCCTAATTTATCCAGATATGGGCGTTGATTACCGCTGCTATCTGAATATTCTCTCAATCTGCCCCAGCACTATTTGGATAGTGCTGGGATAGTCTGTAATGATGTGCAGCAACATAATTTGGATAATGCTGCTGAAAATCAGTGTATGGTCCTGGATACAGCTATTGGCAGAATACCCAGATATTCAGGGTTGATATCAGGGTAGCATCTGTCACTGAATACCCGGATACATTTTTAAATACAAACTACAGTGTTTAGATATTAACCTATAAGTTTTTAAGGGGATCCTCTTTAATGTCCCTATCAAACTCTACAACAGATTTGAAAGTGAGAGTTTCAAAGCCTCCCATATACCACATAAAGCTTTAAAAACATGAAAACATTTATAGGCAAGGTCTAAGAAAAACTTGATGCCATGTTTCTAGAGTAATTTAATGCTAATTTGAATATAAGGGGATAATTTGATGCATTCTGTTATCTTTAAAAAGTTCTCATATTCCTTTTATAGAACATACTGGGCCCTAACTACCACAGACTTTTGCAACTGATACTAAAGTAGGGTTACAGAACTTCCAACCAATTCTTTTTTGTCAAATACAGCCAATTCTTTATTATCAAATGCAGACAAAATTAAGTAAACACATTCTTATGATGTTAGCAACATACAAAATTGATAGTAGGAACACACAATGTAACCCAGTGAGGCTTTCGAAAGAAGGAGATGAATAATTTAAGTGGAAAAAAATGCTTCACACTCAAAATAATCCGTTTATGGTATACTTAATCTTACCGCAAAAAGTAATTGGAATAATTTGAGTTTACACAAAGATTAATATTTTGGTCCTCTCCCTTTTTCAGTTTTTATCATTTCCTGTTCTCTTTCTTCTTTGGGACTTGCAGTTATGTGTCATTATTAATCAACTACACCAAACTGGGCCAATGGTGTGAACATGCACTGAACACTTTTTCTTTTCTAACACCTAGATTTAAAGCAGCTCATTAACTGATATTTGTTCACAGTTAAATCACTGTGGCATTAAATTGGTGTATGAATGACAATA
This sequence comes from Microcaecilia unicolor, assembly GCF_901765095.1. Taxonomy (NCBI): domain Eukaryota; kingdom Metazoa; phylum Chordata; class Amphibia; order Gymnophiona; family Siphonopidae; genus Microcaecilia; species Microcaecilia unicolor. The sequence goes on from NC_044031.1 coordinate 597,181,524, forward strand.
GTGGTGCTAATCAAACATCTTCTCTCCATCACAGTAGGGGCATTAATTCAAACTGTTTCCTTATCTTAGACTACCTAGTCTAATTTAAAATCTGTAATCAGGCAGTGACCTTGGTAAAAGAAGTCACTTAAGATATGCTTCCATTACCTGACAACATGACATTCATTACTCTACTAGCTGAATTAACTCTTGTTTCTACTCAAAGCAATTTTAGAAGCCTAGTCCTTGAGGATTTGGAATACTCATCTGTGAATTCTGCTATTCTGGGTTAACTCTAGATGAATTTCCTTACCATATTAATGTACAACAGATAACAGAAGAGACCAAATAGATAATAGTTGTCATAGGAAAGGATGTAACAGTTAGGAAAAACTTGCCCCATCTACATCTTCTGACATTTGGAGCTGAAGCAGTGAATTTGCAAGTTGATCTTCCTCAAGCACAGATTTCTTGGTCTGTCTGCCTTTGTGGTGTCTCCCTTCTCAACTGGAACAATCTAGTGGAGTTGGGTAAGGGAGATGGCACTTCCAAAAACACGAGTCAAAACGTTTTCAAAAACACAGTGTTTATTTTAATGTATACACCTTGAAGACTCGACATGGAACTGTGTTTCGGAGCTGGAAGCCTGCCTCAGGAGTCTAAAATTATATATACAATAACAACACAATCATAAATGACATTAAAATAAAATCCAATGAATTAAACAAAGTTCAAAGAACCTCAAAAAAGGGATTAATTACATATATAAGTACATAATATATATATTTCCTGTAAGGCCAAAAGACAATCTATGGAGTATGAAAAGTATACAGAGGACAAAACACCAACATGCTTTAATTTAGATAGCACATTAATAAATTGCATGAACTGAAATATATATTTCCATGTCAAGTCTTCACAGTGTACACACTGAAATAAACACTTTGTTTCTGAAGATCTTTTGACTCATTCAACCTACTCCATTAGACTGTTCCTGCTACGTTGGTAGGGGCTGGTGTTCCTCCATCCCCTGTAGTTGACTCCTCTCTTCTCAATTGCAAGTGTTATTACCCAGAACAATAGCAAGACTGGCAGAAGTAACATGACTCTATAAGTCATCTCTGGCCACATCCACAAAGACTGCTGTCTCTCCTATTTTATTTGGAATGGAAACATAAATCATAGGGTACAAAAAGAGGAACACAGTACAAGACTTTCCCCACATTGCCTATACTCCCTGTGCTGCTTCCAAAGGATCATAGTATTACTGTTCAAATCAGGATATTCATGAAGAGGGATCTGGAAGTGATCATATAGTCTGGTTGGCTTGTGCTGAGAGAGGTGGCATACCTGACAGACTTGAGCTCAGCGAAGGACACCATACCATGTGTTTACAATTTCAAAAAGTAAAAAGTCTAGGGGACTCAATAACTTACTAAGGAGTACATTTAAAATAAGTCAGAGAAAATATTTTTCTATTCAATGGATAATTAAGCTCAGGAATGTGTTGTTAGAGGGTAAAGCAGTTATTGTAGGTAGGTTTAAAAAAGTTTGGACAAAATTCTAGAGGTAAAGCCCACAAACCATTAAGGTAGATTTGCAGAAAGTCATGGTTTATCCCAGGGGGAAAGTGTGTGTGTGGGGGTGGGGTGGGGGGAACAGCATATAATCTACCAGGTACTTGTCCTATTTCCAGAAGTTTCCAATTCAGGTCACACTCAGCTTGCTCGGACCTTTGGTGTGACCCAAAACAGCAAATCTCGTGTAGGTGTTCAAACACCCCCATATATAGATTAAGAGGCAATTCTTTTAATGCCTTGGACTTCTGGCTCACCAGTTTAAATCTGGCTCAGATTAAAAGAAACTGAGACCTGGTGGAAGGAGGATAACCAGTGGGACACTGTCATACCGGGGTACAAATTATATCGTAGTGATAGGGTGAATCGGATTGGTGGAGGGGTAGCATTGTATATTAACGAGAGCCTTGAATCAAATAGATTGAAAATTCTGCAGGAAGCAAAACACTCCTTGGAATCACTGTGGATTGAAATTCCATGTGCAAAGGGGAAAAGGATAGTGATAGGAGTGTACTACCGTCCGCCTGGCCAGGACGAACAGACGGATGCGGAAATGTTAAAGGAAATCAGGGACGCAAACAAACTGGGCAACACAATAATAATGGGGGATTTCAATTACCCGCATATAGACTGGGGTAATGTAACATCTGTACACGCAAGGGACATAAGATTTCTTGATGAAATCAAGGACAGCTTCATGGAACAGCTAGTTCAGGAGCCGACAAGAGAAGGAAAAATACTAGACTTAGTCCTTAGTGGTGCTCATGATCTAGTGCAGGGGGTAACGATACGAGGGCCGCTTGATAACAGTGATCATAATATGATCGGTTTTGATATTGGCATTGAAGGAAGTGAAACTAGGAAATCAAGTACGCTAGCGTTTAACTATAGAAAGGGTGATTACGACAAAATGAGAAAAATGGTGAAAAAAAGACTGAAAGGAGCAGCTCGCAGAGTAAAAAACTTGCATCAGGCGTGGATGCTGTTTAAAAACACCATCCTGGAGGTTCAGGACAAATATATTCCACGTATTAGAAAAAAGGGAAAAAAGACTAAACGTCAGCCGGCGTGGCTAAACAGTAAGATAAAGGAAATCATTAGAGCCAAAAAACAATCCTTCAGAAAGTGGAGAAGAGAACCAACTGAAAGTAACAGGATAGATCATAAGGAATGCCAAGCCAAATGCAAAGCGGAGATAAGGAGGGCAAAAAAAGGACTTTGAGAAGAAATTAGCGTTGGAAGCAAAAATACATAGTAAAAACTTTTTTAGATACATTAAAAGCAGGAAACCGGCCAAAGAGTCGGTTGGGCCGCTGGACGAAAATGGTGTTAAAGGGGCGATCAAGGAGGACAAAGCCGTAGCGGAGAAATTAAATGAATTCTTTGCTTCGGTCTTCACCGAGGAGGATTTGGGGGGGACACCGGTGCCGGAAAGAATATTTGAAGCGGGGGAGTCGGAGAAACTAAACAAATTCTCTGTAACCTTGGAGGATGTAATGGGTCAGTTCAGCAAGCTGAAGAGTAGTAAATCACCGGGACCTGATGGTATTCATCCCAGAGTATTAATAGAACTAAAAAATGAACTTGCGGAGCTACTGTTAGAAATATGCAATCTGTCCCTAAAATCGAGTGTAGTACCGGAAGACTGGAGGGTAGCCAATGTTACTCCGATTTTAAGAAGGGTTCCAGAGGAGATCCGGGAAATTATAGACCGGTGAGTCTGACGTCGGTGCCGGGCAAGATGGTGGAGGCTATTATTAAGAATAAAATTGCAGAGCATATACAAAAACATGGACTGATGAGACAAAGTCAGCACGGATTTAGTGAAGGGAAGTCTTGCCTCACCAATCTAATGCATTTTTTTGAGGGGGTAAGCAAACATGTGGACAATGGGGAGCCGGTTGATATTGTATATCTGGATTTTCAGAAGGCGTTTGACAAAGTGCCGCACGAAAGACTCCTGAAGAAATTGCAGAGTCATGGAATCGGAGGTAGGGTATTATTATGGATTAAGAACTGGTTGAAAGATAGGAAGCAGAGAGTAGGATTGCGTGGCCAGTATTCTCAGTGGAGGAGGGTAGTTAGTGGGGTCCCGCAGGGGTCTCTGCTGGGTCCGTTGCTTTTTAATGTATTTATAAATGACCTAGAGATGGGAATAACTAGTGAGGTAATTAAATTCGCAGATGACACAAAATTATTCAGGGTCGTCAAGTCGCAGGAGGAATGTGAACGATTACAGGAGGACCTTGCGAGACTGGGAGAATGGGCGTGCAAGTGGCAGATGAAGTTCAATGTTGACAAGTGCAAAGTGATGCATGTGGGTAAGAGGAACCCGAATTATAGCTACGTCTTGCAAGGTTCCGCATTAGGAGTTACGGATCAAGAAAGGGATCTGGGTGTCGTCGTCGATGATACGCTGAAACCTTCTGCTCAGTGTGCTGCTGCGGCTAGGAAAGCGAATAGAATGTTGGGTGTTATTAAGAAGGGTATGGAGTCCAGGTGTGCGGATGTTATAATGCCGTTGTATCGCTCCATGGTGCGACCGCACCTGGAGTATTGTGTTCAGTACTGGTCTCCGTATCTCAAAAAAGATATAGTAGAATTGGAAAAGGTACAGCGAAGGGCGACGAAAATGATAGTGGGGATGGGACGACTTTCCTATGAAGAGAGGCTGAGAAGGCTAGGGCTTTTCAGCTTGGAGAAGAGACGGCTGAGGGGAGATATGATAGAAGTGTATAAAATAATGAGTGGAATGGATCGGGTGGATGTGAAGCGACTGTTCACGCTATCCAAAAATACTAGGACTAGAGGGCATGAGTTGAAGCTACAGTGTGGTAAATTTAAAACGAATCGGAGAAAATTTTTCTTCACCCAACGTGTAATTAGACTCTGGAATTCATTGCCGGAGAACGTGGTACGGGCGGTTAGCTTGACGGAGTTTAAAAAGGGGTTAGATAGATTCCTAAAGGACAAGTCCATAGACCGCTATTAAATGGACTGGAAAAATTCCTCATTTTTAGGTATAACTTGTCTGGAATGTTTTTACGTTTGGGGAGCGTGCCAGGTGCCCTTGACCTGGATTGGCCACTGTCGGTGACAGGATGCTGGGCTAGATGGACCTTTGGTCTTTCCCAGTATGGCACTACTTATGTACTTATGGAAATCACTTCCATCCAAAAGCCAATCAAGAACTGTCCACAACACAAAAACATCTTTCAAATGTAAGCACTTTGCCAGTAATTTCAGCAGAAAGGCTTACCCTTGTACCCTTTTGAGATGGTTACATCAGAAGTACAATGGCAGGACACTCTGACAAAATGTGTACTGTAGCTGCTTTATTCCTGGGAAATTCTGTACAACTGTGCATTGTAGAAATAGTGCTGAATTCCTCTCCTGTGCAGCATTCAGCACCTGCTGCACAAAATTCTGCATTGGAACAAGAAGTGGTGGTAGATCACAAAGAAAACCTTAGCACTGCTGAAATACAAGACTGCTGAAGCAGCAGTAGCTCTCTCTTCCCAATCCTTTTACTGGTTCCCCCATCCCCTTACCAGTCATATAGCAAGAGAAGGAGAAAGAATGTCCACACCTCTCTGCTGCCCTAAGCTTAATTGGTGATTTGAACTATACAGGCCAACATAAAGACATGCAGTTCAAATCAGACATTGGGCCCAACAGAATAGTAAGATGTAGCTTGATATATAGTCATTTTCCTTCTCTTGTAATGTGATTAGTTTTAGGGAGACACAAAGGGGCTCATTTTCAAAGAAACCTATGGAACTTTGGAAGGCTAAGTGCTTTGAAAATATGCCTCAAAGGGGACTGGGATGCAGAGTGAGAGTGAGGGGGAGTTGGGAGTGGGTGCCTAGGGGAAAGAAAGGAAATGTGGTCTTATTAAAGGGTGAGGAGAAAGAGAGAACTGGAGAACAGAAAGAAATCAGGGGTCTTTTTTATTTTAAAGGGGGGGGGGGGGTAGAGAGCAAGCTGAAGGGTGTCAACCCTGAACAGTGAAGCACAGAAAGCCAGGGGTTGAATCTGCAGGGGTAGCTATCAGACCTGGGTCGAGGTGAAGCCAGATCTCATGATGGAGGAATTCTACATTAAAAAATGTGTAAATAAAGGACTGCTTTCATGCGCCTATTTTCGAAAATCAAATACATGATGATTGACATTATAAAACACTAGCATAGGTGCAAAAGAATGCACACACATGTAGGTGCGATCGTGTATACCAGTTCTTTGGCTGGGGTAAATGTTAGCATGTACTTCATACATATGCACAAATTAAGGAAGTTTAAAATCTATGTGCCTAAATGTGGAATCTGCCCATGCTCCGCTCAAACTCCACCCCCTGCATGCCCTTGGTGAAAGCACGTGCCATGAAACTTGCATGTATACTTTCACAAAGCGAATGCTACATACCTGTAGAAGGTATTCTCCGAGGACAGCAGGCTGATTGTTCTCACTGATGGGTTGACGTCCTCGGCAGCCCCCTCCATCGGAAAGTTTACTAGCAAAGGCCTTTGCTAGTCCTCGCGCGCGCATGCGCGGCCGTCTTCCCGCCCGAAACCGGCTCGAGCCGGCCAGTCCAGTATGTAGCAAGACAATACACTTCAAGGGAAGACTCAACTCCAAAGGGGAGGCGGGCGGGTTTGTGAGAACAATCAGCCTGCTGTCCTCGGAGAATACCTTCTACAGGTATGTAGCATTCGCTTTCTCCGAGGACAAGCAGGCTGCTTGTTCTCACTGATGGGGTATCCCTAGCCCCCAGGCTCACTCAAAACAACAACCATGGTCAATTGGGCCTCGCAACGGCGAGGACATAACTGAGATTGACCTAAAAAATTTACCAACTAACTGAGAGTGCAGCCTGGAACAGAACAAACAGGGCCCTCGGGGGGTGGAGTTGGATCCTAAAGCCCAAACAGGTTCTGAAGAACTGACTGCCCGAACCGACTGTCGCGTCGGGTATCCTGCTGCAGGCAGTAATGAGATGTGAATGTGTGGACAGATGACCACGTCGCAGCTTTGCAAATTTCTTCAATGGAGGCTGACTTCAAGTGGGCTACCGACGCAGCCATGGCTCTAACATTATGAGCCGTGACATGACCCTCAAGAGCCAGCCCCGCCTGGGCGTAAGTGAAGGAAATGCAATCTGCTAGCCAATTGGATATGGTGCGTTTCCCTACAGCCACTCCCCTCCTATTGGGATCAAAAGAAACAAACAATTGGGCGGACTGTCTGTGGGGCTGTGTCCGCTCCAGGTAGAAGGCCAATGCTCTCTTGCAGTCCAATGTGTGCAGCTGACGTTCAGCAGGGCAGGAATGAGGACGGGGAAAGAATGTTGGCAAGACAATTGACTGGTTCAGATGGAACTCCGACACGACCTTTGGCAAGAACTTAGGGTGAGTGCGGAGGACTACTCTGTTATGATGAAATTTGGTGTAAGGGGCCTGGGCTACCAGGGCCTGAAGCTCACTGACTCTACGAGCTGAAGTAACTGCCACCAAGAAAATGACCTTCCAGGTCAAGTACTTCAGATGGCAGGAATTCAGTGGCTCAAAAGGAGGTTTCATCAGCTGGGTGAGAACGACATTGAGATCCCATGACACTGTAGGAGGCTTGACAGGGGGCTTTGACAAAAGCAAACCTCTCATGAAGCGAACAACTAAAGGCTGTCCTGAGATCGGCTTACCTTCCACACGGTAATGGTATGCACTGATTGCACTAAGGTGAACTCTTACAGAGTTGGTCTTGAGACCAGACTCAGACAAGTGCAGAAGGTATTCAAGCAGGGTCTGTGTAGGACAAGAGCGAGGATCTAGGGCCTTGCTGTCACACCAGACGGCAAACCTCCTCCAATGGAAGAAGTAACTTCTCTTAGTGGAGTCTTTCCTGGAAGCAAGCAAGATGCGGGAGACACCCTCTGACAGACCCAAAGAGGCAAAGTCTACGCCCTCAACATCCAGGCCGTGAGAGCCAGAGACTGGAGGTTGGGATGCAGAAGCGCCCCCTCGTCCTGTGTGATGAGGGTCGGAAAACACTCCAATCTCCACGGTTCTTCGGAGGATAACTCTAGAAGAAGGGGGAACCAGATCTGACGCGGCCAAAAAGGAGCAATCAGAATCATGGTGCCTCGGTCTTGCTTGAGTTTCAACAAAGTCCTCCCCACCAGAGGGATGGGAGGATAAGCATACAGCAGGCCCTCCCCCCAATCCAGGAGGAAGGCATCCGATGCTAGTCTGCCGGGGGCCTGAAGCCTGGAACAGAACTGAGGGACTTTGTGGTTCACTCGAGATGCGAAGAGATCCACCAAGGGGGTGCCCCACGCTTAGAAGATCTGGCGCACCACTCTGGCAGTTGAGCGACCACTCGTGAGGTTGCATAATCCGGCTCAGTCTGTCGGCCAGACTGTTGTTTACGCCTGCCAGATATGTGGCTTGGAGCACCATGCCGAGACAGCGGGCCCAGAGCCACATGCTGACGGCTTCCTGACACAGGGGGCGAGATCCGGTGCCCCCCTGCTTGTTGACATAGTACATGGCAACCTGGTTGTCTGTCTGAATTTGGATAATTTGGTGGGACAGCCGATCTCTGAAAGCCTTCAGAGCGTTCCAGATCGCTCGCAACTCCAGAAGATTGATCTGTAGATCGCGTTCTTGGAGGGACCAACTTCCTTGGGTGTGAAGCCCATCGACATGAGCTCCCCATCCCAGGAGAGACGCATCCGTGGTCAGCACTTTTTGTGGCTGAGGAATTTGGAAGGGATGTCCCAGAGTCAAATTGGAGCAAATCGTCCACCAATACAGGGATTTGAGAAAACTCGTGGACAGGTGGATCACGTCCTCTAGACCCCCAGCGGCCTGATACCACTGGGAGGCTAGGGTCCATTGAGCAGATCTCATGTGGAGGCGGGCCATGGGAGTCACATGAACTGTGGAGGCCATGTGGCCCAGCAATCTCAACATCTGCCGAGCTGTGATCTGCTGGGACGCACGCACCCGCGAGACGAGGGACAACAAGTTGTTGGCTCTCGCCTCTGGAAGATAGGCGCGAGCTGTCCGAGAATCCAGCAGGGCTCCTATGAATTCGAGTTTCTGCACTGGGAGAAGATGGGACTTTGGGTAATTTAACACAAACCCCAGTAGCTCCAGGAGGCGAATAGTCATCTGCATGGACTGCAGGGCTCCTGCCTCGGATGTGTTCTTCACCAGCCAATCGTCGAGATATGGGAACACGTGCACCCCCAGCCTGCGAAGTGCCGCTGCTACCACAGCTAGGCACTTTGTGAACACCCTGGGCGCAGAGGCGAGCCCAAAGGGTAGCACACAGTACTGGAAGTGGCGTGTGCCCAACTGAAATCGCAGATACTGCCTGTGAGCTGGCAGTATCGGGATGTGTGTGTAGGCATCCTTCAAGTCCAGAGAGCATAGCCAATCGTTTTGCTGAATCATGGGGAGAAGGGTGCCCAGGGAAAGCATCCTGAACTTTTCTTTTACGAGATATTTGTTCAGGGCCCTTAGGTCTAGGATGGGACGCATCCCCCCTGTTTTCTTTTCCACAAGGAAGTACCTGGAATAGAATCCCAGCCCTTCTTGCCCGGATGGCACGGGCTCGACCGCATTGGCGCTGAGAAGGGCGGAGAGTTCCTCTGCAAGTACCTGCTTGTGCTGGAAGCTGTAAGACTGAGCTCCCGGTGGACAATTTGGAGGTTTTGAGGCCAAATTGAGGGTGTATCCCTGCCGGACTATTTGGAGAACCCACTGATCGGAGGTTATGAGAGGCCACCTTTGGTGAAAAGCTTTCAACCTCCCCCCGACCGGCAGGTCGCCCAGCACTGACACTTGGATGTCGGCTATGCTCTGCTGGAGCCAGTCAAAAGCTCGCCCCTTGCTTTTGCTGGGGAGCCGCGGGGCCTTGCTGAGGCGCACGCTGCTGACGAGAGCGAGCGCGCTGGGGCTTAGCCTGGGCCGCAGGCTGTCGGGAAGGAGGATTGTACCTACGCTTACCAGAAGCATAGGGACCAGTCTTCCTTCCCCCGAAAAATCGTCTACCTGTAGAGGTAGAGGCTGAAGGCTGCCGGCGGGAGAACTTGTCGAATGCGGTGTCCCGCTGGTGGAGAGACTCTACCACCTGCTCGACTTTTTCTCCAAAAATGTTGTCCGCACGGCAAGGCGAGTCCGCAATCCGCTGCTGGAGTCTATTCTCCAGGTCGGCGGCACGCAGCCATGAGAGCCTGCGCATCACCACACCTTGAGCAGCGGCCCTGGACGCAACATCAAAAGTGTCATAAACTCCTCTGGCCAGGAATTTTCTGCACGCCTTCAGCTGCCTGACCACCTCCTGAAAAGGCTTGGATTGCTCAGGGGGAAGAGCATCAACCAAGCCCGCCAACTGCCGCACATTGTTCCGCATGTGTATGCTCGTGTAGAGCTGGTAAGACTGGATCTTGGCCACGAGCATAGAAGAATGGTAGGCCTTCCTCCCAAAGGAGTCTAAGGTTCTAGGGTCTTTGCCCGGGGGCGCCGAAGCATGCTCCCTAGAACTCTTAGCCTTCTTTAGGGCCAGATCCACAACTCCAGAGTCATGAGGCAACTGAGTGCGCATCAGCTCTGGGTCCCCATGGATCCGGTACTGGGACTCAATCTTCTTGGGAATGTGGGGATTACTTAGTGGCTTGGTCCAGTTCGCAAGCAATGTCTTTTTCAGGACATGGTGCAAGGGAACAGTGGACGCTTCCTTAGGTGGAGAAGGATAGTCCAGGAGCTCAAACATTTCAGCCCTGGGCTCGTCCTCCACAACCACCGGGAAGGGGATGGCCGTAGACATCTCCCGGACAAAGGAAGCAAAAGACAGGCTCTCGGGAGGAGAAAGCTGTCTCTCAGGAGAGGGATCAGAAGGAAGACCCTCAGACTCCTCGTCAGAGAAATATCTGGGGTCCTCCTCTTCCTCCCACGAGGCCTCACCCTCGGTGTCAGACACAAGTTCACGAACCTGCGTCTGCAACCTCGCCCTGCTCGACTCGGTGGAACCCCGTCCACGGTGGGGGCGTCGAGAGGTAGACTCCCTCGCCCGCATCGGCGAAGCTCCCTCCGCCGACGTAGTCGGGGAGCCTTCCTGGGAGGTGGCCGCTGTCGGCACTGCACGCGGTACCGACGTCGGGGATCTCAACCTGGGCGATGGGCCAGCCGGCGCCACGCTCGACGGTACCGGAGGGGTAGGGCACAACAGCTCTCCCAGAATCTCTGGGAGAACGGCCCGGAGGCTCTCGTTTAGAGCGGCTGCAGAGAAAGGCTGAGAGGTCGATGCAGGCGTCGACGTCAGAACCTGTTCCGGGCGAGGAGGCTGTTCCGGGCTGTCCAGAGTGGAGCGCATCGACACCTCCTGAACAGAGGGTGAGCGGTCCTCTCAGTGCCGATGCCTGCTGGGTGCCGAATCCCTCGGCGACCCAGAGCTCTCGGTGCCGACATGGGGAGGAGACCGGTGTCGATGCTTCTTCGACTTCTTCCGAAGCATGTCACCGGAGCTCCCCGGCACCGACGAGGAGGACGTAGAATCCATCCGTCGCTTCCTCGGGGCCGAGACCGAAGAGGGTCGATCCCGGGGGGGCTGTACCGCAGGAGCCCTCAAGGTAGGAGGAGACCCACCCGAAGGCTCACCGCCACCAGCAGGGGAATGGACAGCCCTCACCTGCACTCCTGACGATGCACCTCCGTCCGACGACATCAGCAGACGAAGTCTCGGTACCACCGACGTCGATGCAGTCGCCCGATGCCTCGGCGCCGATGCAGAGGTCCGATGCCTCGATGCAGTCGATGGAACGGCAGCCAAGGAAGATGGTCCGGACGCTGACGACGTCGATGCACTCGATGCCTCCGGTGCCGATGCCGACGAAGAGCCCGAGAACAAAACGTTCCACTGGGCTAATCTCGCTACCTGAGTCCGCCTTTGTAACAGGGAACACAGACTGCAGTTCTGAGGGCGGTGCTGGGCCCCTAGACACTGAAGACACGCAGAGTGCCTATCAGTGAGCGAGATTACCCGGGCGCACTGGGTGCACTTCTTGAAGCCGCTGGAAGGCTTCGATGTCATGGGCGGAAAAATCACGCCGGCGAAATCAAAAGCCGAAATGGCAAAAATTGAAGCACCAAAATTTAGAGGGAGAAAAATCTCGACCGAGGCCAAAAGAGGCCTACCCCGACAACGAAAGAAAACTTACGGGGCAAAAACTGAGAAATACGGGAAGGGCAGAAAACCCGAAAGGATCTTCCGGAACACTACCGGAGCGCTTCCTGAACTTTTTCAAGGAAAAAAGCGAAAAAACACGTCGAAAAGGACGCGCGAGGTCGACTCTCTGGGGCACGAACGGCGTAACACGACCGTACCGAGCGCGGACGAAAGAAGACTGGCCGGCTCGAGCCGGTTTCGGGCGGGAAGACGGCCGCGCATGCGCGGTGCGCATGGGCGCGCGAGGACTAGCAAAGGCCTTTGCTAGTAAACTTTCCGATGGAGGGGGCTGCCGAGGACGTCAACCCATCAGTGAGAACAAGCAGCCTGCTTGTCCTCGGAGAATAATCAGTACTTCATAAGGGACTATGTATGCACATAAATTACTAAATTATGTGCACAAACGCAAATTCTTAGCATTTAAAACTAGACAATTCCTTATAAAATTACCCAAGTGTACACACAAGTATTTTATAAAATGTGTGCATACACTGCAACTCCCCTCTGCCCAAGCTGTATCACCAGATCGTGTTAAAGTGTATGCACAGTTAAGAACACAAGAACATACAAGCTGCTCTATTGGATCAGACCAAGGATCCATCTAGCCCAGTATCCTGTTTCCAACAGTGGCAAGTCTAGGTCACAAGTACCTGTCAGAGTCCCAAAAGATAGCAAGGGTTCATGCTACTGAACTCCAAGGACAAGTAGTGACTTTCTCCAGGCCTACCTTAATAACAGCTTATGGGTTTTTCCTCCTATATTAACTATTTTTACTACTTGCTAGGCAAGGAGCTACAGGGCTTCTATACATTGAGTGAAAAAATGTTTTTCTCATTTGATTTAAACGTGCTATATTGATTTCATGGAGTATGCCCCTAGCCTTCCTACTTTTTGAAAGACTAAACAATCGATTCGCACATACTCATTGTACTTCATTAAGGATTTTACAGACCTGAGTGGAGGAGTGGCCTAGTGGTTAGGGTGGTGGACTTTGGTCCTGGGGAACTGAGTTCAATTCCCACTTCAGGCACAAGCAGCTCCTTGTGACTCTGGGCAAGTCACTTAACCCTTCATTGCCCCAGGTACAAATAAGTACCTGTATACAATATGTAAGCCGCATTGAGCCTGCCACGAGTGTGAAAGCGTGGGGTACAAATGTAACAAAAATAAATCTCCCATCAGCTGTCTCTTCTCCAAGCTGAAGAGCATCAACCTCTCCAGCCTTTCGTCGTATGAGAGTCCTTCCATCCCCTCAATCATTTTGGTCACTCTTCTCTTTTCCAGTTCCACTATATCTTTTTTGAGATGTGGCAACCAGAATTGCACAGAAGGGTCTTATTCTATACAGGCTATGCTCCTAAAACTTATGCTCCTAAATTACAAGCATACTCTATGCTCAAAAATAGGTTTTATATCATAAATTATGAGCATAAATTTTAGGAGTGTAAGTTTAGGAGCATAATCTTTATAGAATAAGGCCCATGATGCAGTCTTACAATGGAGCGATATAGAAGCATAATGGTATATTTTGTTTTATTCTCTATTCATTTTCACTTGCACACATCAAATTTCATTTACAATTTGGATGCCCAGTCTTCCAGCCTTCCAAATACCTCCTGCTACTTTACACAGTCAATATAAAATTTCAGAACTTTGAATATTTCACGTCATCTGCAAATCTGATGACCTTATTCATTGTTTAAATTTCCGGATCATTTATAAACCAGTTTTTTTACATGCATAAATGGCACAATCCTTTTAAAATGACCTATGATGCCATTTACATATGTAAATGAGTATGGACATGTAAGTAGTGATTTTAGAACTCACATACATGAATCTGGCAGCATATGGCAATTTAAAGGTGTAGTATTCTGGGTGTGCTTTGGGTAGTCCTTCAAAGTACAAATGTGTATATGTGTGTGTGTGTGTGTATAATATATATATATATATATATATATATATATATATATATATAATCAATCATATTTCAGAATGGCAATACTTGTTACTGCTGAAAAGTTTCTCTCAGCATTTCCACCTGCTTTGGTTAACTATTCATTTAGACTCAGGGTTAGATGAATGCTTGAGGGGAAGCTTATGCTTACCTCTCTGGCATTCAAAACTACTACTTGTTGCCAAATGAGCTCCTTGTGGATGTGCAGGTTTACAAAACCTATCACGTGTAGGTCTTTTTCTGCCGTCATCTACTATGTTACTTATAAATGTAAGTTTTGGAATTTAGAGGTATAAGTTCAAAATCGTAACTTATAAGTGTGTGTAGTGCCATCATGGTCTTCCACTGACACAAATCAGGCGACTGGTCCAAACACAGCGATGAAGTTAATATTTGGAAAAAAGAGATATGACTATGTAACACCCTTGTTCCTGTCTGAACATTGGCTTCTGGTGGCTTATCGCATCCTTTTTAAATATCTTATTAGTGTACATCAGGTTTTTCACCTCGGTGTCCCTTTACTTTGTGCTAATCTTCCTATTCTACACTGAGCAGCCTCCGTTCATCTCACCAGCATCTACTTACAGTACCTTCTCCATGACATATCTAGTTAGATAGCATAAGAACCACATGTTTTAGTGTAGTAGCTCCCAAACTCTGGAATGACCTTCCTCTCACTATTAGACGAACCTTCTTTTCAAAAATTTAAATGCGTTAAGTCCTTTCTTTTCACCCAGGCTTTCCCCTCCCCCCCAGCCATCTCTGGCTGATCTTTTTAATTAATGGTGAGTGCAGCATCATTTTAATTCATTTTGTTTCCCCCCCCCCCCCCCACCCTTTATCCCTATTGTGATTGCTGATGTAACTCTGCCTTCTTGTGTTTCCCAAATGTTTTGGTTTTTTGTCCACTCCAATCCCTTTAATTTTTATTGACTTTGTAAACCGCTGAGACATTTCTGTTATGATTTATGGAAGAGGTATATAGACGATGTAGTCATGTTTTGGCTATGGAAGAGGTATATAGACGATGTAGTCATGTTTTGGAAAGGAATGGAACAAGATCTGGATATATTCATTAATGCCCTCAATAAGGCGGATCCTTGCATCAAGTTTACTTATCGCATAGCCAAACATGAGTTAGATTTTTTGGATATAAAGATTATGTGTAACGAGCATGGGGGATTTTCTAGCTCCATATTTTGGAAGCCCACTGACAGGAACACCCTATTGCATTTTACCAGTCATCATCATATAGGGTTGCGTAGAGGGGTTCCTGTCAGGCAGTTTCTAAGATTGAGGCGATTATGCACCCCTGTGGAAGACTTTAAAGTCCAAGCAGAGGAGATGATGCATAAATTCCGCCAGAGAGGGTATCCTTGGAAGGTTATAAAAAAAGCCTACAAAAGGGCACGATATACACACAGATCGTGGCTGTTCACCCCCAAGCAGAGATCTATGGAAGGATCGTTAGCGTGTGTAATCCCTTTTTCACATCGAGCACCTCAAATTGGACAGTTGGTCCACAAGTACTGGCATGTGTTGTCGGTGCATTCAGGATTCAGCGACCACCCCAAAATAGCTTACCGCTGCAAATCAAATTTGGGAGAATTATTGAAAAGATCAGAGAGAAATAGAACCGGAGGGCAGCATGCAGCAAATGTGCTTACTGTAAATATGCGTTAAACACCACGTGGATATACAAACCAGGATCCACTAGGCGTTTTTATTTATCAGCTCAGACTATGTGTGATAGCGAAAGAGTAGTTTATTGTATTACTAGTAAAAAAGGCCCGTTTCTGGAACGAATGAAACGGGCGCTAGCAAGGTTTTTCTTGGGAGTGTGTATGTTTGAGAGAGAGAGCCAGAGTGAATGTGCGGGTACGTGACAGAGTGAGACTGTCTGTGTGACAATGTGTGTGTGAGAATGAGAGTGTGTGACAGGGCCCCCTCCCCTGTTCCTAATGCCCCTCACCCCGTTCCCTCCCCTCCTTTTCCTCCTCCTTCCCACACTTTGGGTTCCTTAAGGCTTTCAAAAGTCTATGTACCCCCGTGGCCCTAACGCCCAGTATCTGGATACCCCACCGCTTTCCTCCTCACCCCTCCCCCAAGATGTAATACTTTCACGTCCTTCAATTTTTTTTTTTTAAAGTGTCCTATCTACCCTGTGTACAAATGCCCGGCATTCAGACTGTGTTCCTCTCGTAAATTTTCATTTCTTTCATTCATTCAGAACTTGCCCTCCCCCCCTGAACACTTTTGGTTCCTTCAGTCTTTTAAAACTCTCCTATGTACCCTGTGTGCTAATGGCCAGCATTGAGATTGTTTTCCTGTCCCAAATTTGCATGTCTTTCAGTCATTCACAACTCCCCCCCCCTTTCTCCAGTTTAACACTTGTTTCCTTCAGTCTTTTAAAACTCTCCTATCTACCCTGTGTCCTAATGGCCAGCATTCAGATTGTTTTCCTTTCCCAAATGTTCATATCTTTCAGTCATCAGAACTCCTCCCTCCCCCCATTTAACACTTTCGGTTCCTTCAGTCTTTTAGAACTCTCCTATCAACCCTGTGTCCTAATGGCCAGCACTCAGATTGTTTTGCTTTGCCAAATTGTCTGTCACTGAGGTCACTGAGGTCAGTGCTTGCCTGCCTAGCAGACCACTTCCGGCAGGCACGGTCCCAGCACATCCTGTTAGAGGTGAGAATTATTATATAGGATATGCCCCTGTTCGCTGTACTATATTGGGCACACCAAAAGGAAGCTGAAGAGTTGGCTAGCGGAACATATTAGTAATATCAGAACCCAAAAAAATAGATACTCCATTGGTCAACCATTGGTTAGATAAAAAACACACGATAGATGAGTTGAAAAGCGTGGTGCTTACACAAATAACAACGTGGACATGTGATGGAGATATGAGTGCTCTGTTGCATAATATAGAGCAGAGATATATTTTTGAATGGGCTACGGTGGCCCCTAGAGGGCTTAACCTAGAAGTTGAGTGGCAGTGATTACGTAATACGTAAAGGGGGAGGAGTTAATCTAGACTTAAACCCCTGGGAGGTGCCTTGTAGGTACAGCGTCCTGAGGTAGTCAGATTAGTCCTGAGTTGGTGAGAGATCCTGACAGTAATCAGCCAATTTAAAAAAGTGATATTTAGTATATTTGGTTAAACACACTTTATTGCCTATGGTTATGTTGATATATTTATCTATACAGCGCGTCTTTTTGAAATTGGTTCCACCTGATGAAGGAAAAAAACTCCGAAATGCGGTTACGCATAGAGGGCCAAGATGAGAAACTGAGAGCTCGGTGGATTTAAAGGACTTTTTTAGCTGAAGTGGATAAATTGATATACAGCACCTTGGTAGCTGGTCCCTGGCTGAAAAGATTCTCAAGCACAAGATTATCAAAGAGCTTCTAAAAGTATGAACGGAAGGTTCAGGACTTTGCAGGCACTCCGATGACGTGGGAAATAGTGCCTCAATAATATCCTGGAGTACGGACATAAAAAAGAGCTATGTGTACTGGGTTGCACAAAATATGGGGTTGATGTTGAAATGTGTTGAAAAGTGTTATGATAATTAATCAATTAGAAGCAATAGTAGCAGTGAAAGGAAATTAACAAGAATTGTGTCTGAGTGGAAGCGGCAAGTGACTGTGAGTGCCTAGGGAGACTGTATTTCATAGGCATATATGATTAATAAATAAATTTAAAATATTGAAGGAGTAAGGAGTACTTTTTGTATGAATAGAATGATTTATGGTATATCAAATAATAAATGGAACTTGGAGCTTATAAATTCAAGAACACTAGTAATGTTGTTCTATTTTTGAATGTGTTATTTAACAAAAAGCTTCTCCTGTTGTACATTGCACCAAATACACACACATCTGTGGTGGTCCTATACATATTTTTTAAAAAGCTCAACTACTGTAATGGAATGTATGCAGGTTGCAAAGATCAAATCATAAAAAAACTTCAAACTGCCCAAAACACAGCAGCCAGACTTATATTTGGAAAAACGCGTTTTGACAGCGCCAAACCACTCAGAGAAAAACTGTACTGGCTAACAATCAAAGAATGAATCACATTCAAAATATGCACTACTGTTCATAAAATCATTTACGGCGAGGCACCTGGATACATGACAGACCTTATTGACCTGCCAACCAGAAATACCACTAAATCTACACGATCATACCTAAACCTCCATTATCCAAGCAACAAAGGACTCAAATATAAATCCACCTATGCATCCAGCTTTTCCTACTTAAGCGCACAACTATGGAACGCACTGCCAAAAATAGTAAAAACTATGCCAGACCACCTTAATTTCCAGAAATCACTAAAAATGGTCCTATTCAAAAAAGCATACCCCACCGACCCAACATAAAAATACATGGACACGTGCGACACAATGCAACCAAAGAACGTAAAGGATATTACCTGACTCTTCCTCCCCCCCCCCCTTTCTAAGTTCCCCCAACTACACCTACCTTACATGTACCTTATCTATCACAACATCACCTTATATTCATTCGTATCATGTATTTGTTCAGAACGGAATCGGCTAAAGCCACATTGAGCCTGCAAAAAGGTGGGAAAATGTGGCATACAAATGCAACAAACAAACAAACAAATAAATAAATAAATAAATAAACCAAGCCTTTTATAAAGTACTATTATAGTTTTAAATGCACGGACCCAAACATCCATTTTATTACCTACAGTGCCTATAAACTAACCATAACAATGTTCCAGGGTTAATAAGTGTAGCTATGAGATGCAAATGAGCTCTTGGCTCACTTCCATCCTTATCTATGCTTTACAGGGAATTTTCCTTGTATTGCCACAGCCAGAAACTTTGTGCATTCCAGGCTGTGGTAAATTCAACACATGAAAATTTCCCCCCATAATGTGCTCTTTGTGCAGTGGTGTCATTAATTTAAAGAGGTCATTGGCCAGATCTGGAGGCCCCTGGGCTCTGCATACACTTTCTGGCGGCCCAATGGGCCTGATGCTGCCCCTCCCAGATACTATGCTGGTGTAAAATGTTATGCTCAAAATAGGGTTTGAACTGCCCCTCCTCACCTTGCAACCTTGTTTCACCCCAAGGGCATGGAAGATTTATCTGTTCTTTTCTATCATTTAATGGAGTTACTAAATTAATTTGTGTTTTAATGTATAACTAGTAAAAAAGGCCCATTTCTTAACGCAATGAAACAGGCGCTAGCAATGTAATGAGTGCCTGTCATTAATGTTTCCATGGTTGTATTCTGAATATAATTGTTGTTTACATGTGTAAGATTTCTTTATATACAATATTTTTTGTGTAAACTGTGTTACAATGTGGTAAAAGTTTTCCTTGTTCAGGCCCTTCAATCAGTTTAACAATCACATCAGAAGAGTTCCTTACTCGTGAGAATGCAACATACAGTTGCCCATGTGAGAGACTGAGAGTGACAGTGTGTTTTACAGACAGTGTAAGAGAGAGATACACAGAGTGATTGTGTGTGTGATGTCTGTGTGTGTGTGTGTGTTTGAGTGACAAACAGGCACATTTTCAAAGCACTTAGACTTACTAAGGGGCTCATTTTCAAAGTACTTAACAAACTTCCATAGGTTACTATAGAACTTTGTAAGTCTAAGTGCTTTGAAAATACCCCCAAAAGTTACATAATAACCTATGTAACTTTGTAAGTCTAAGTGCTTTGAAAATGAGCCCAAAGTGATTAAATGTTTGTCTTCCTTTCTGTTCTGTGCACTTGCCTCCACTTTTGTTCATACCTCCCTGTATATGATTGTTAGAGATTCAATCCACTGCACTTCCCTCCTCCAAGTTCCATTCTGTCTGATTGGTTCCTCGTTCCTGTGACGTCGCGTTTGTTTGCTTGGCAACTACAGTGGGGGAAATAAGTATTTGATCCCTTGCTGATTTTGTAAGTTTGCCCACTGACAAAGACATGAGCAGCCCATAATTGAAGGGTAGGTTATTGGTAACAGTGAGAGATAGCATATCACAAATTAAATCCGGAAAATCACATTGTGGAAAGTATATGAATTTATTTGCATTCTGCAGAGGGAAATAAGTATTTGATCCCCCACCAACCAGTAAGAGATCTGGCCCCTACAGACCAGGTAGATGCTCCAAATCAACTCGTTACCTGCATGACAGACAGCTGTCGGCAATGGTCACCTGTATGAAAGACACTTGTCCACAGACTCAGTGAATCAGTCAGACTCTAACCTCTACAAATGGCCAAGAGCAAGGAGCTGTCTAAGGATGTCAGGGACAAGATCATACACCTGCACAAGGCTGGAATGGGCTACAAAACCATCAGTAAGACGCTGGGCGAGAAGGAGACAACTGTTGGTGCCATAGTAAGAAAATGGAAGAAGTACAAAATGACTGTCAATCGACAAAGATCTGGGGCTCCACGCAAAATCTCACCTCGTGGGGTATCCTTGATCATGAGGAAGATTAGAAATCAGCCTACAACTACAAGGGGGGAACTTGTCAATGATCTCAAGGCAGCTGGGACCACTGTCACCACGAAAACCATTGGTAACACATTACGACATAACGGATTGCAATCCTGCAGTGCCCGCAAGGTCCCCCTGCTCCGGAAGGCACATGTGACGGCCCGTCTGAAGTTTGCCAGTGAACACCTGGATGATGCCGAGAGTGATTGGGAGAAGGTGCTGTGGTCAGATGAGACAAAAATTGAGCTCTTTGGCATGAACTCAACTCGCCGTGTTTGGAGGAAGAGAAATGCTGCCTATGACCCAAAGAACACCGTCCCCACTGTCAAGCATGGAGGTGGAAATGTTATGTTTTGGGGGTGTTTCTCTGCTAAGGGCACATGACTACTTCACCGCATCAATGGGAGAATGGATGGGGCCATGTACCGTACAATTCTGAGTGACAACCTCCTTCCCTCCGCCAGGGCCTTAAAAATGGGTCGTGGCTGGGTCTTCCAGCACGACAATGACCCAAAACATACAGCCAAGGCAACAAAGGAGTGGCTCAGGAAGAAGCACATTAGGGTCATGGAGTGGCCTAGCCAGTCACCAGACCTTAATCCCATTGAAAACTTATGGAGGGAGCTGAAGCTGCGAGTTGCCAAGCGACAGCCCAGAACTCTTAATGATTTAGAGATGATCTGCAAAGAGGAGTGGACCAAAATTCCTCCTGACATGTGTGCAAACCTCATCATCAACTACAGAAGACGTCTGACCGCTGTGCTTGCCAACAAGGGTTTTGCCACCAAGTATTAGGTCTTGTTTGCCAGAGGGATTAAATACTTATTTCCCTCTGCAGAATGCAAATAAATTCATATACTTTCCACAATGTGATTTTCCGGATTTAATTTGTGATGTGCTATCTCTCACTGTTACCAATAACCTACCCTTCAATTATGGGCTGCTCATGTCTTTGTCAGTGGGCAAACTTACAAAATCAGCAAGGGATCAAATACTTATTTCCCCCACTGTATGCAGCGTTCCATTTCCTCAACGTGAGGGCGGGGACAGTGAGAGCCAATGAAACACTGAACTACAGACTTTCGAACCCTACACTGCCACAGTGCCACAGAGTCAGCTTCAGAATGCTGGAGGTGCTTTTTATTATATAGGATTTGCTCTGTGAACTGTTCTGACTTGCCTAGCAATAAGAGACGGTATAACAAAATAAATAAATGATAAAATAAATGATGATAATGGTGGAAGGAGTGATCAAACCTGCTCATGCCTTAGTGGCTGACTGTCAGTGATCCCTAGTGGTAGTACTATGAGACTACCTAAGGAGAGTGGGTCCTTTAATTTTATGATGTCGTATCTGTATGAAGTGGCCTTTTATTCAGCCAGCTGTAGACAAAATAAATATAGCACCTAAAGCTATATTTTTTCTGCAAAAAAGTCTACAAAACCTACTTCATGCATTCATTTTGGCTTTTTTTTTTTTTTAAGTGAGCTGCTTTAGTATACGGACAAATTTCTAAAATATCATTTATGTGCAAAACATCTTTATAAAATCCTTGTCAATAATTGAGCCAAATTTTAAAATATGTACAGAATCCTCCCAGGCGGACTGCTTGTATAGTACATGCTCAGTGGGAAATTGATGACACTTGCAAAATAAGGGCCCTGTTTACTAAGAAGCACTAAGGGTGCATTAACATTTTTAGCACTAACAATTGGGATGTGCTAAACACCAAGTCACCCATAGGAACATATGGATGACTAGCATTTAGCACGTGATAAAAACGCTAGCACGACAGTAAACAGTGCTCTAAAAGTTAAGTATTTTAAATACTGATCTATATCGAGGCCATCAGTACAATTGCTCAAGCACCAGTTGGGTTATGCACACGGAAATCATTTAGATGTTTTGGGATGCAACAATATAAGAAATTCAGTAGCACAGTTTTTTAAATTACATTTTAACTTGTTATTCTGGGTCAGAAAAAAAAATCGAGAGGCCCATTTGTGAAGTGTGGATATTTGCAACATTATATAGCTGATACTGGGTATTGTCAGATTGAAAGAACATGAATGAGAAACAATTAACTTGTTAGCCTTCCAACTACAAATCATAAGCAACATTTTGGGCTTTATAACTGGGTACGTTAGGTGCACAAAAAAGCAGCCTGTATGCACAAATACATTACACACTATTCTGTAAGATAGCGCATAACTTCAAGAGGGCATACATGTGGTCAGAGCATGCGAGGGGCATAGGCATGTCTCCTGTTACTCATGTTGCATGGTACACTTAGGTGTGTCTATTTATGCTTAGCATTGATCTACTGTAAATGGCTGTGCATAAATTTAGGCCACAGCAATGCAGGTTTACGCTAGTATTCTATAACAGAATCCCGGCACCTAGATGTTATTCTGGAATAGGTGCTCCCTATGCAGCATTGGGACACATAAATGGCGGAGTCCTCTTATAGAATTGCCCCTTGTATTTATGATCAGCCTTCAGCAAACCAACACCATGGGAATTTGAAACATCATCTCATGCCATCTAGAAAGGTAAAGAAAGAAGCTAGTCTATGGTTGGAGATCTGCACATGGAGGATTATATACTCTTATTCTTAGGTTCATCTGTTTTGAAAGAATCACAATGGTTACCTTCCAATTGGGGACACCAGAGAATTTATAATGATTTGGACAGGTGATGTATTTACAGTTTGCTAACTTCATTTTGTATTCTATTAACTACCATTTTGGGAAAAGGATGATAGTTTTCAAATCTTTAAAATTGTTTATAGTGCTACTAAAAATATATACCTACCAATGGTTCAGCATATTTAAGATATTTTTCTTCTGTTTGTTCCTTCATGATGCTAGTGTTTCCTGGGAAGAGAAAAAAGTCTATTAATTTAATTCATTTAAATTGTACTATTTATATGAAAACGTCAAATACTTCACAAATGTAATAGAAGTACAATTAATATTAAAACTAAATCATTAAAGAAAGAAAATCTTTAGTCAACATTAATTACTTTTTAAGACAAGCTCTTGGTTACTAAAATTTATGGAAAAAAAGTATTACAAACTGCTAGTTATGACGTTTTACATATTGTTTAATAGGAAATAATTTGCCCCAATTAAACTGGCTTAACTAAGGCTTTTTAGATTACTATAAATTAAAAATTTTAAATAATTTATATGTTCTTAAAACTTTTCTAAATTCTAAACTGAACTTTCTAATTTGTATTCTCCCTGCTTTTTATTGGTTATATTAAGATAAATTAAGTGAGATTAAAATCTTATTTGATTTATTTACCTTTGCAAATGAAGACCGTTTTAAGGGTTACACATCCTCTGTCTCTGATGAATGCGACCTCAATTAGTCAAGTCAGAATGTCTTTAAAAGCTTTGTGTTAATTGCTTCCAGCACGGAGTGAGATGTTCATTAAGGTAGCAAAATTCTCATAAAAATTCCAAAGTTGCACTAGTGAAAAAATGCTCAACAAGATGAAAACTAGTCACATCTTTTCAGAAAATTCATTATCTATTTTAAAGAAACATTTTAAACAAGATTTTTGTTTGCACTGTTTTAAGGTGGCACACAAGCAGATGAATACCATTTGAATACTTTAAACAGCATTTAAATCTACCATGTGCATATAAATGTATATTTATGTTTATACCAAATTTAAAAAACTGAACAAGATTTAGTGTGAACCTTTTATGATGACCATTGATCATTGTTAGATGAAATTTTTTCCCTGTTTACTACTATTTATATTTTTTTAAATAAGGCATAAAATTACTCTCTCACACACATGGACTTACTTTCAAAAGTTTATTTAGTATCAAGCAAGAGTTGGCTTTTGCTCAACACTACAGAACATTTCAAGATTTGAATTACAAAAGAATATCACATTATTTGCATTTGTAATTTTCCCTCTTTAATGCAGGTTTACAAGAGAAAACTTGAAGATGGTTAAAAGATAAAGGTAAAAGAACTAAGTTCTGTTCAAATCCCTTAAAATAAAAAGTTACGCTTATGTTAAAAGAATGGACTAACATATTTAGTAAACCTAGTTTTTGTTTAACACTAGTTAAAGGTTATTTTTTTTCTTTTGATCTCCTATTTTTCAAATACAGATTGCAAATAACAAAGTTCCTCCTTTTACATGTCATCCTGTTCAGTCTCGATTCTTTCAATAAAACTGTGTATGTTCAGTCCAGCCATTCAGAATGTATGTACTTTTGTTTAATAAAAAGGGATTGTTTATAGAAAAAAATTACTTTGAACAGTATACAGGACTGGAGAAGACTGGGTATTTCATAACATCACAGAGTACAATCAGTATCTGGCATATGGCTGGTCTCTGTAGGCTCCCTTTGCTGTTCTTGCTGAAGGTGCCTTGTGTCTTGAGTTAGCCCACTCTTCTTGTCCTAACACAGGGAAAACAAGCATAATTAGAAATTATTATTGAGATGTTCTATGCTTCTGGTTTCCTATTAAACAATCCAAGCAATTACTGCAGCACATTTGTTCCAAAAATGTTTTTTTAATGATTTACTGAACAGATAACACAGATCCCCCCACCCCCCAGGAAAACAAAGTGAAATAGTTCCTTATTATGGTGATTTTTGGAGATATGTAACAGCTTATGATTAGAAAATGAGGAAAAATAAATACGGGTGTGGGCGAAGAACTCTTCTTAGAACTAAAATGTTTCCAATAAAGTGATTTGACATTCATTGAACAGTAGCATTCTCAGCGACAAAACATATAAGAAACTAGTTAGCTGTTATCTTAAAAGAAAATATGAAAATGTCAATAGGACAGCAAAGGTTTCTCTCAGAAAAACCTCAGTTTTACATTAAAAAAAAATTCTTTATTTGGAAACCAATAAAAATGAGCATAAAGGCTGTAATTTCCTAACAAGATGTCTATGTAAAATGTCCAAAAAAGTGTCTATTTTATAAAAGCCACTAAAGAGTAATGTGTGCAAAATAATCCACGCAATAAGAAATAACAATCAGGGAAAAAGCCTCAAAGAGCTTTAGAGACTATAAAATCAATCTCAACAAGCTAAACGGACAAAATAGTCCTCTCTTCATCATAGGCAAAAAACCCTGAGGCCCCAGCTGTATAAAATCTGTACGCTGTGGCCAAAAACACTTTATTTAAATTTTTTCAAATTAACTGATCATCAATGCATTAAACGCTACGCCGGAAACACAGAAAAATATCCCATAGATAACAGGTTCACACTTATCTCTGTTCAATGTTCTCAATCAGATGCTGCTCCCGCTGTGCGGTCCCTCAAGGCTGCCCTGAGCCGACGGTGGCCAGCATTTCGCTGCTTCTTCAGGGTCTCAGGCTGCAACCAAGGAATTTCAGCCTGCATTTGCTTCACTCCAATCGCCACGGTTTTTTGGAGGACAATTCCAAAAGAATAAGAACCATATTTGCAGCGGCCAGATCAGAATCATGGTTCCGCGGTCTTGCTTGAATTTCAACAAAGTCTTTCCCTCTAGAGGAATGGGAGGATATGCATACAGAAGGCCTGTTCCCCCAATGAAGAAGGAAGTCTGTCATGGGCCTGAAGCCTGGAACAGAACTGTTGGACATTGTGATTGAGTGTCGAAAAGATCCACCGAGGTGCCCCATGCTCGGAAGATGTTGCGGGCTACAGCCATGTTCAGAGACCACTTGTGAGGTTGCATTATCCTGCTCAGTCTTTCGGCCAGGCCGTTGTTTATGCCTGCCAGATAAGAGGCCTGGAGAAACATAGCATGATGGCGTACCCAGAGCCACAACTGAACCGCTTCCTGCCACAGAGGGCGAGATCTGGTGCAACCTGATTGTCAAATTGGACCGAACTGTCCACCATTGAAGAGAGCGCACAAGCTCCGGGGACACCAGGATGACATCCTCCAAACTTCCTGTGGCTTGATACCACTGAGAAGCCAGTGTCCATTGAGCAGATCTCATGTGAAGACGTGCCATGGGTGTAACGTACTGTGGAAGCCATGTGGCCCAACAATCTCAACATCTGCTGAGCTGTGACCTGCTGTGATGCCCGAACCTTGGACGCAAGGGAGAGAAGGTTGTCGATAAGAGCCTGTGGGAGGAAGGCTCGGACATTCTTCGTATTGAGCAGGTTCCTATAAACTCCAATTGTTGAACTGGATGGAGATGGGACTTGGGGTAGTTTATTACGAACCCTAGCAGTTCTAGCACCTGAAGTCATCCACATTGACTCCCGAGCACCGTCTTCCAAGGTGCTCTTCACCAGCCAATCGTCGAGATAAGGGAACATATGCACTCAGCCTGCTTACGTAGCAATGCTGCGACTACCCCAAAACGTATTCTAAAACCCCTGGGAGCTGATGCAAGGCCAAAGGGTAATACGCGGTATTGAAAGTGATGTGTTTCCAGCTGAAATCGAAGATACTTCCTGTGAGCTGGAAGTATCAGGATATGACTGTATGCATCCTTTAAGTCCACAGAGCATAGCCAATTGTTTTTCTGAATCATGGGAAGAAGTGTGCTCAGGGAAACCATCTTGAACTTTTCTGGGACTAGGAATTTGTTCAGGGCCCTCAGGTCAAGGATGGGACACATCCCCACAGTCCTTTTCTGTACAATGAAGTACTTGGAAAAGAATCCCTTCCTTTCTTCCTCTAGTGGACCGGGTTCGACCGCACAGGCCTTTAGAAGGGCGGAGAGTTCCTCTGCAAGTACCTGCTTGTGCTGAAAGCTGAATGAGTGAGCTCTCGGTGGGCATCCCTCGATCCCTGCCCATCAAAGCTAGTGCAGCAGGCAAGTATGGACCTTATAGAAGGTGCCACAAAAATTGTGAACACCTCTCTTTCTAATGGGCAATTACCAACAGCATTAAAAAGGGCAGTGGTTCGCCCTTGCTGAAGAAAAACAACCTTGACCAGGACAGACTTGAAAATGACAGGCCAGTATCCAACATCCTGTTTCTAGGGAAACTCATAGAACAAACAGTCTGTGTTGAACTTAATGAATGGCTAGAAAAGAGTAACTGGCTAGATCCATGTCAATCTGGATTCAGACCTGGTTATGGAACAGAAACTGTCCTTGTATCCCTGCTAGATGATCTTCACAGAAACCGAGACAAGGGATTTGCCTCGATGTTAATACTGCTAGATTTCTCAGCAGCTTTTGACACTGTGGATTATGATATCTTGCTAGCACGACTGACAGAAACAGGTATCAATGGAACAGTACTTGCCTGGTACAGATCCTATCAGACAGGCAACAATCCATAATGATTGCCAGCAACTCATCACCATCATGGACACTGACCTGTGGGGTACCACAAGGATCGATGGAAAAATTAGGTTCTTACCTTGGTAATTTTCTTTCCTTTAGTCATAACAGATGAATCCATTACAAGTGGGTTGTGTCCATCAACCAGCAGGGGGAGATAGAGAGCACTGAAAAACCATAGTGCCTCATGGCCAGCTAGCTCCATCTGCCTCTTCAGTATTTGAAGCTTCCAAAGCAGTGTTACACCGCAAAGCATAACAACATGAACTTTCCTCACAGCGGATGAACGCCCCAAAACTGGAGCTATAATTCAAAGGAGGGCATGAACTCATCCTCCTGTAACTGAACAGAAATCCTGAAGACTGTTTTCCAACTTCTCCCAAGGAGGGAACATATCTACAGGAAAAACTGAACATAAAAGTTACATGAATGACATAATGAACCACTGAGGGAGGGCTCATGGATTCATCTGCTATGACTAAAGGAAAGAAAATTACCAAGGTAAGAACCTAATTTTCCCTTCCTTTTCATCAAGCAGATGAATCCATTACAAGTGTGATGTATCAAAGCAATCCCTAGATAGGGTGGGAACAAGCCACACCACGCGCCAGCACTTGTGCTCCAAAATGCGCGTCTCTCCTGGCAGCCACATCCAGCCTGTAATGTCGGGCAAAAGAGAGCTTCGAAGCCCAAGTAGCTGCACTACATATCTCTTGAAGAGAGAGTGCTCCAGTTTCAGCCCAAGAAGAGGAAATCGCTCTTGTGGAATGTGCCTTAAAGGCTTCAGGCGGAGGCCGGCCAGACAGCAGATATGCTGAAAAAATAGCTTCTTTGAGTCAACAAGCTATAGTGGCCTTAGACGCTGGAGACCCTCTGCGCGAACCTGACAAAAGAACAGAAAGATGGTCAGAGGTCCTGAAGGCATTTGACATGTGCAGATATTGCAACAGAGCCCTTCGCGCATCCAGAAGGTGCAACTGCCCATAGGCTTCTGGAAACTCCTCTTTAGAAAAGGAGGGCAGGAAAATAGGCTGGCTTAGGTGAAACGCTGAAACCACCTTAGGCATGAAGGAAGGCAACGTACGTACCATTACTCTGGACTCTGAGAATTGCAGAAATGGGTCTCGACAGGACAGCGCCTAGAGCTCAGATACCCGTCTCGCCGATGTCACGGCCACCAAAAAGACAGTCTTTAAGGTCACATCTTTCTCCGAAGCTCGCCTAAGAGGCTCGAAGGGCAAACACTGAAGGGCCTTTAAAACTAACCCCAGGTTCCAGGCAGGACATGGGGCCCGCATGGGAGGATGGAGCCGAAGCAACCCTCTAAGAAACCGTGTCACATCCGGGCAAGCAGCCAGAGAGAGGCCAGCGACCTTCCCTCGAAAACATGCTAAGGCTGCCACTTGAACACGCAGGGAATTATAGGCCAAGGCTTTTTGTAAACCATCCTGCAAAAAGTCAAGTATCGGCGAGACAGAAGCTCGCATGGGTTTGATCGCTTTAGAAGCACACCAAGCTTCAAATTGGCGCCAAATCCTGGCATAAGCCACGGAAGTGGAACGCTTGCGGGCCTGCAGGAGAGTGGAAATGACTTTACTGGAATATTCCTTGTCTCTCAATTGCCATGCCATAAGACCAAAGCGGCAGGCGTCCTCCATGGTCACCGGGCCCTGTGACAATAGGCTTGGTACCAGAGGTAACGGAAGGGGATCCTCTACCAGCATCCGCCAGAGATCCGCATACCACGGCCTCCTGGGCCAATCCGGGGCAATGAGAACCACCTCTCCTTGGTGGAGTCGAATCCGCAGGAGTACTCGCCCTATCAAGGGCCACAGAGGGAACACATACAGGAGGCCCTGAGGCCAGGGTTGAGCCAAGGCATCCAACCCTGCAGAGCGAGGATATCTCCATCTGCTGTAGAAGCACGGGACTTTGGCATTTGTGCTTGACGCCATAAGATCCATTACGGGCTTTCCCCATTTGGCACATATCTGCAGGAATAATTTGTCTGCAAGTTCCCACTCCGCTGGGTCGATTTGATTCCTGCTCAGATAATCGGCTTGCATGTTGCTCTGACCTGCAATATGAGCTGCTGACAGAAACGGCAGATGAAGTTCGGCCCAGTGGCAAATCTGCGCGACCTGCACTGCTAGTGCTATGCTTTGAGTGCCTCCTTGGCGATTTATGTAGGCCACTGCTGTTGCTTTGTCCGACAGAACTCTGACAGCCAATCCTTCCAGGGTCAAATGAAAGACCAGAAGCGCCTGGAAAAACGCTTTCAACTCCAAGCGATTTATGGATCACTCCGACTCCTCAGGTATCCAAAGACCCTGGGCATGCCTTCCCCGGCAATGTGCACCCCAGCCGTTCAGGCTGACATCTGTTACCACCAGGCACCAATCAGGGAGCGCTAGCGGCATTCCTCGCCTTAGCATGCTGTCTGAGAGCCACCACTTCATACTGAGCCGGGCCGCAGGGAGCCATGTGAGTCTGCATTGATAATCCTGATATATTGGAGATCACCGTTGAAGCAGGGAACACTGCAGAGGTCTCAGGTGTGCTCTCGCCCAAGGCACCACTTCCAAAGTGGCCGTCATCGACCCCAACAGCTGGACTATGTCCCAAGCTCGCGGGCGAGGCATCCTCAGGAGCAGACGGACCTGGTTTTGAAGCTTGCACCGCCTTTGCTCGGGTAGGAAGACCATCCCCGAGGCTGTGTCGAACCGGACCCCCAAATATTCTAGAGATTGAGAGGGGGTCAGGTGACTTTTGACTATATTGACAACCCAGCCCAGAGACTGCAGTACTGAGACCACTCTGGCTGTAACCGGATGACTCTCTTCTACTGAGTCTGCTCTGATGAGCCAGTCGTCTAGGTACGGGTGAACCCGGATACCCTCTCGCCTGGGAAAAGCAGCAACTACCACCATTACCTTGGAAAAGGTTCGGGGAGCTGTGGCGAGGCCAAAAGGCAAGGCCCGAAACTGGAAATGTTTTCCCATCACCGCAAAACGCAGAAACCTCTGGTGCGGGGGCCAAATTGGTATGTGCAAGTAAGCTTCTTTCAGGTCCAGAGACTTGAGAAACTCTCCTGGCTGTACCACTGCTATGACGGAGCGCAGGGTTTCCATGTGAAAATGCCGCACGTTCAGAGACTTGACTTCTTTTATGTCTAGGATAGGCCGAAAAGACCCTCCTTCTCGCGGCACCACGAAGTAAATGGAGCAACGGCCAGAGCCACATTCGGCAGGAGGCACGGGGGAAACCACCCTATGTGAATCAAGCCTTGCAAGGTCTCCTCTACCGCTGCCCATTTGGCGGCAGAACCACATCGGCACTCCACAAACACGTCTCTTATTGGGGCATTGAATTCTATTCTGTAGCCTTCTCTGATCAGGTCCAAGACTCACTGATCTGTGGTAATCTTGGCCCACTCCTCGAAAAAGAGGTAAAGTCGTCCTCCTATCACAGGAATCGAGGATGGGGGCAGCGCATCATCATTGAGAGGGTCACCCTTGAACTCCAGGTCTTGAGCCTGCTGCTGCGGAACGTTTGTCCGAGCAAAAGGAGTTCCTCTGCTGAAAACGGGCATGTGAAGTGAACCTAGCAGAATGCCCCGGGCGGTACCTTCTAGCTTCACGGAAGCGAGGTCTGTAAGAGGAGGGAACCGCCTGACCCTTGGAAGAAGGCCGCGGCCTATCCTCGGGTAAGAGCTGGGGTTTGGCATCCCCAGGCCTTTCACAATTTTCTCCAACTCCTCACCAAACAGGAGAAGGCCTTGAAAGGGCAACTTCACCAACCTTTGCTTAGAGACCATGTCAGCTGCCCAATGCCGTAGCCACAGAAGACTGCGAGCCGCCACCGCTACAGCCATCTGCTTAGCCGAAGCTCTGACCAGATCATAAAGGGCGTCAGCCAAAAAAAACATGGCCGACTCCATCCGCGGTGCCACCTCCATAAGGGGCTCCGTTCCATCTCCGGGCTGTTCCACTGCCTGTTGTAACCAAGCGAGGCAGGCTCGGGCAGCGTAGCAGCTGCATGCAGACGCCCATAAGGATAGGCCTGAAATTTCAAAGGACCGTTTCATAGCTGCCTCCAGGCAACGGTCCTGCATGTCCTTCAGGGCAACTCCTCCTTCCACTGGGAGGGTAGTTTTCTTTGTCACAGCTGTGACCAGGGCATCCACTTTAGGCACTGCTAGGCGCACCAAATGCTCCTCACTTAGATGGTATAATTGCCCCATAGCCCTGGTGACTTTCAAAGGTCCCTCGGGGTCAGCCCATTGAGCCGAGATAAGCTCTTGGATGGAATCATGCAAAGGAAAGGCTCGAGCAGGCTTCTTAGTACTTGCCATCCTCGGATTACCGGAGGAGGTCTCAATACTCTAGACTGCCTCAATCTTGATTGACTGCACTTTTTGTCCTTTAGATTGTAAGCTCCTTTGAGCAGGGACTGTCCTTCTTTGTTAATTGTACAGCGCTGCGCAACCCTGGTAGCGCTTTAGAAATGTTAAATAGTAATAGTACTCCCAGGGTCTTCTACAGAGAGGACCTGCAAGGCATCAGTAATAAGCGCTGGCAGCTCCTCGTGGTGGAAAATCCTCACCGCAGAAGGATCATCCGGATCCGGAGGGAATCCTGCACCTTCTTCTGGCTCTCCAGACCACGAAGGCCTGCGAGACCCCTCAGAGTCCTCACATCCCGACCACGGAGGGGGGGGGGGGGGTGCGCCACTTTCTAAAGGGGAATCCACCCTTCTGCGCTTGTCTTGCGGCCATCTGTCAGGGGAAAACGCGCCTGACGGTAATCCAAGGCCAGACTCCACTGGAGGGGATATAGAAAGCAGGGCATTATGCAGCAATAAAACAAATTGAGGGGAAAATGGCTCACCCTGGCCTCCCTGTTCCAGTCCGGGGGAAACAGCTCTTTTATTAGCCTCCACACGAGGCGCCCCTCCCGGCTCAAACCCCTCTGCCTCAGCGGGGGTCACGCCATGCTGTTCCAAAATGGCACCTGCTGCCAGCTCCACGGAGCGGAAAGGAACATCGCTCGCCATGCTCAGGCCAGCTCTACCATCTGAAAAGCATGCCTTACAGAGCCCCGCTGCACATTTGCACTTGCCACAAACGGAACAGCGCTTAACTTTCTCAGCAGCCATCGCCGAAAGCGGCGGAAATTCAAAATGGCGGATTTGCGCCAAAATCGTCCCAAACGCGGGCCCTTCCCGGAGGAGCTACAAAATGCTCTTACCTCACCAGACCAAGTCTCCGGTCACACTGCACAATCAGAAGAAAACCTCTTTTTTTTTTTTATAACGCTGTGAGGAAAGTTTGAGGCAACAGCGAAAGAGGCAAATTTCCAACTCCAGAGGATCAGTAGCGTGGGAAAGGCAGGGAAAGGGCGAACCTATGTTCCTGCATCCACAGCGTGGGCAAAGACAGGGACAGGGCCTGCCTATTTGTCTACTTCCACATCGGGGGCCAGGTAAGGCAGGGAAAGGGCTAACCTATTTGCCTTTAAAGTGGGCACCATCAGCCACAACACCCCTGCTACAACTGGCAAAAGCACAGGAGCCACCCCAGGCAGATTTTCTGAAGGAGCTTGAACAAGCAGCAACCACCCTGCTGTGGAGATAGAGAATACTGAAGAGGCAGATGGAGCTAGCTGGCCATGAGGCACTATGGTTTTTCAGTGCTCTCTATCTCCCCCTGCTGGTTGATGAACACAACCCACTCGTAATGGATTCATCTGCTTGATGACAAGGAAACTGTCACTTATTCTGTTCAATATCTACCTCAAGCCACTGGCTGAGCTGATTCGGTCAATGGACACTCAGTTCTACATCTATGCGGATGATGTGCAGCTACTTATACCCATTGAACCTGACTTACCTACAAGCCTTGAATAAACTGATTACCTGTCTAACATCAATTCAAGAATGGGCTAAACACAACAAACTTTGCCTGAACCCAAGTAAAACCGAGCTTCTCTGGGTCCCTAACACAAGTGGATACATACCTGACATCAAAATCCCTTTTGGGAAGTTTGAACTCCCCCTCAAATTGCAAGTCAGGAACCTTGGAATACAGTTAGATTCAACACTTACTCTGATTCCCCAAATCCAAGCAACCTTCAAGAGCTACTTCTACCATTTGAGACAGCTACACTGCCTCTCTCCTTACATCGAGAAGGTAAATCTTATCCCAGTTGTGCATGCCATGGCAACATCAAGACTGGATTAGTGCAAAGCACTATACAATGCTCTGACTACAAAGGGACTGCACCAGCTCCAGTTGATTCAGAGCAAGACTCATAGAAGGTTGCAAATGATGTGACCACATCACACCATTTTTGCAACAACTTCATTGGCTACCAGTACAATACAAGGCTAAATTTAAAACTCTATATCTGATCTTCAAGGCCCTGAAAGGAAATGGACCCAAAAGGAAATGGCCCCGAGTATCTGAAGAATAGGATGATCCTCCACACACCACCAAGAACACTAAGGTCCTCCCAAAGACTCTCACTAACTACACCCTCTCCAAAAGACATTATATGATGTGATACCCGCAAGCGAGCCTTCTCTGGAGTAGCCCCCACACACTCTGGAATGCATTGCCTGAAAGGCTCTGCATAACACAAGACTACCTCTACTTCAGGAAACAGGTGAAAGCTTGGCTCTTCAACCAAGGCTTTAACAGAAGAAGTAACTAACTTATTAGTCTCACTCACACACACACACACAAGGATTGACTCGAGCTGCACATACTGCAGCGGGACATGTTTATCTAATCCTACCCTAGCTGAGATAATATTCAACCATCTCTCTGACCTCACGTGCAACTTTCTTCAAATCAATCACCTTACTTTCTAATTCTTCCTACTTTCTTACTCATCTATATGTTACAACTTTGCCTTACCCTTCACTACCAATTATAATGTTCTAGTACATATTGCGTTGTCATTGCAAGTAGTATACCATGCCATACTTTGTATTGTTTGAATATTTTTACTGCTCTAATTGCTTCCTGCTCATGTTTGATCTATTCTTACTGTACACCGCCTTGAGTGAATTCCTTCAAAAAGGTGGTAAATAAATCCTAATAAATAAATAAATAAATTGAGAGTGTATCTTAAATGGACTATTTGAAGAACCCATCGGTCGGAGGTTATAAGAGGCCACCTTTGGTGAAAACATTTTAACCTCCTTCCAACCGGCAAATTGTCTGGAATGGACACTTTGACTGCAGCTATGCTCTGCTGGAGCCAGTCAAAAGCTCATCCCTTGCTTTTGCTGTGGAGAAGCAGGGGCCTTGGGCGCACACTGTTGATGAGAACGAGCGTGCTGAGGCTGAGCCTGAACAGGCTGGCGAGCAGCAGGAGCATACCTATGCCTAAAGCAGGAATAGGGAGTGCTCCGTGACCCACCAAAATACCTCCTGGATGAGGAGGTGGCTGCAGAAGACGTCCGGCTGGAGAGAGAAGACATAGCCTCAGTGTGCTTTTTTATCTAGTCAGCAACCTCTTTGATTTTCTCTCTGAAAAGATTATCCTCCCGGCAAGAGGCATCTGCCATTCTCTGCTGGACCGAATGGTCCAGGTCAGAAACATGCAGCCAGAAGAGTCTGCATATTGCTATTCTCTGGGCAGAGATTCTGGATGCCATGTCAAAAGTGTCGTAAGTGCCCCTGGCCAAGAACATGTGACATGCCTTCTGCTGCTTGATCAACTTGTGAAAAGGCTTGGCCTGCTCTGTAGGGAGCGTATCAACCAAGTCATACAGCTGCCTCACTGAGTTCCACAAGTAGACGCTCTTGAAGAGCTGGTAAGACTGAATACGGGCGATGAGCATAGTGGCCAGACACATCTTTCTCCCAAAAAAGTCCATGGTTCTAGTTTCTCTACCTGGGGAAGTCGAAGCACAGTCCCTAGTACTCCTGGCTTTTTTGAGAGCGGCATCCACCACCACCATGGAGTTATGGGATAACTAAGGCCTCACCAACCCAGGTTCTCCTTGGATTCGATATTGGGTATCAATCTTCTTCGGGACCACAGGGACAGACAGAGGGGATGCCCAGTTCAGTACGAGGACTGCCTTGAGTACCTCGTGGAGAGGAGCCATCACTGCCTCCTTAGGTGGAGCGGTGTAGTCCAGGACCTCGAGCATCTTGGCCCTGGGCTCATCTACCACTTCTATGGGAAATGGAATGGTCTCTGTCATTTCTCCTACAAAGGAGGTAAAGGAGAGGTGGAGACAGTCTCCTCTCAGGTGGAGGGGAAGGCTCAGAAGAGATCCCATAGGACTCATCGGAGGAAAAGTACCTGGGATCCTCTTCTGATTCCCACGAGCGCTCCTCTTCAATATCGGACAACACTTCCCTCAAGGATGACCAGGCCAGCCTCAACATGGAGGATCCATGTCCTCGAGAATGGTGTCAAGGTGTCTGCACCTGCCTCGACTCCGGCGAAGCATCCTCCACCAATGTCGAAGGAGAGCCAGAATGGGTGGCAATCGATACTGGAGCCACAAGTGGCACCGGTGCCGAAGGCCACACCGCGGACTCAAGGCCAGTCGGGGCCACAGTGGAAGGCATGGCAGGTGCAGGCACCCCCGATGCACATCGCTGCATTAAGCCTAATAACATACATACATAGGATATCAGTTTAGAATGGTTAGATGGTATTTACATGTGTGAAAAGATATTTTCTCTGAGGACAAGCAGTCTTACATTCTCACAGTATAAGAAGGAATTTGTATAATGTACAAGTTCTTCCTTACTAATTTGAAGATGTGTGATGATAACTAAATGATTATGGGAGAAACTAGCTCTGTCTCATGCAGTGCCATAAGGTGAACAAAATGTAATGGAAGCTGGACATGCTTCTAAGGCTCGCAGCACATCAACTAATATCTTAAGAAATAAAAAACAAATGCACCACCTTTCAGGTCAGATTGCTTGAGTTTACAAGAGTTGAGAGGCTCAAAATGGAGGCTTCCATTAGCTGGTTAAAATTACACTGTTTCTAAATAAGACTATAGATGATTTTATGGGAGACTTCAATTGAAGAAGGTTTTGTAGAAAACATGGCCACTAAAGACTAGGCAAACATTGTATCCCACTTAAAAGTTAGTGAACAGGACAAAGTGTAGATGGACTGTTGGTGTTCCCCAGGGATCTGTCCTCGGACCCCTTCTCTTCTCTATCTACACCTCTTCCCTAGGCTCACTGATCTCACCTCATGTCTTCCAGTATCATCTCTACGCTGATGACACCCAGCTCTATCTCTCCACACCAGACATCACCTCAGAGACCCAGGTCAAGGTATCGGCCTGCCTGTCCGACATTGCTGCCTGGATGTCCAACCGCCACCTGAAGCTGAACATGTCCAAGACCGAACTCCTCATCTTTCCACCTAAGCCCACTTCTCCTCTTCCCCCACTCTCTATCTCAGTTGATGGCACCCTCATCCTCCCCGTCTCATCTGCCCGCAACCTCGGGGTCATCTTCGACTCCTCCCTCTCCTTCTCTGCGCATATCCAGCAGACTGACAAAACCTGTCGCTTCTTCCTTTTCAACATCAACAAAATTCGCCCTTTCCTCACTGAGCACACCACCCGAACTCTCGTCCACGCTCTCATTACCTCACGCCTCGACTACTGCAACTTGCTCCTCACTGGCCTCCCACTCAGCCATCTATCCCCCCTTCAATCCATTCAGAACTCTGCCGCACGTCTTATATTCCGCCAGAACCGATGTACTCATATCACCCCTCTCCTCAAGTCACTTCACTGGCTTCCGATCAGATACCGCATCCAATTCAAGCTTCTCCTCCTTACTTACAAGTGCACCCGGTCTGCTGCTCCTCACTACCTCTCTACCCTCATCTCCCCCTACGTTCCTGCCCGTAACCTCCGCTCACACGACAAATCCCTCCTCTCAGTACCCTTCTCCACCATTGCCAACTCCAGGCTCCGCTCATTTTGCCTTGCCTCACCCTATGCTTGGAACAATCTTCCTGAATCCCTACGCCAAGCCCCCTCCCTACCCATCTTCAAATCCTTGCTTAAAGCTCACCTCTTCAATGCTGCATTCGGAACCTAACCTTTCGAACATATAGGTTGCCCCAATCTGTCTGATCTTTCAGATTATCTGTACATTTGTCTTTTAGATTGTAAGCTCTTCGAGCAGGGACTGTCCTTCCATGTTAAATTGTACAGCGCTGCGTAACCCTAGTAGCGCTTTAGAAATGTTAAGTAGTAGTAGTAGTAGTACTTAAACTGAATTAGGTTTCAATCCAGACTGAACTGCGGATGAAGTAGTCTAGCATTTTGGAGGGAATTCTAAAACTGTGCATTGATAAATAGGCACCTGGTAGGAACTTATTCTATAAAGGAATGTAGGCACTTACTTTCCTTTATAGAATACTAGCATAACATCAAAAATGTGTGCCTATAAATTAGTCATGATCACTTATGACAGCCATACAGCTAGGATAAGTGTTCCGTCTAAATGCTGGAGATATAGAGTACTATAAGTTATGTGCACAAGTTACACACATAAATGTGAGTCTTGCCCATTCTCTGCCCAGACTCCACCTATATCTGTACACCTACTGGTAACTATGAGCTATGCAAGACATATGCATATTTATAGAATAGCACTTAGGAGGATTTCTGGCATTTACACACATGTGCATACATATACATGTATATGCCATTGTTCTAATCATTTACGCATATAATTAGTGCATATATGTTAGCACATACTAAGAACAATAACCAAATGTGTGGTTAGTGTAATAAAGCAAATCTTGCCAGAAGGAAAATCTTTCCCATTTAAATCATAGGCTGGACTAAGCCTATGACTTGTAAGAGTAGAGCAAGTGTGATGAATGCTTAGAAACAATTTATTATACTATTGTAGCTGTCTTTCTGTGCAGGAGCTTCATGGAAATAGGATTAATAAAGCACTGGATCCTAGATCTTAAGCCAAGGGAAGGAAAGTTGAGATATCAACTGTAGTAACTACAAATTAAGATTAACAAGTAAGCCTATTGATTGAATTGTTACTAACCAGAGCTACAAAATTCGATAAAAAAAAAATAAAAACTATTTTGTTTAGCAAATTGAATTAGAAATAAATATGTTGCTATAATAGTATGGTTTAATGTTCTTTTGCTTACGGAACATTCATAACAGGAAGCATTAGGATTTCCCATCCAATCTTACAACCTGTTGTAAGCAATTTGTTACCTTTTTCTTGTTCCAGAAGACAATCTGGGGAAGTGCTGTATGCGTCTCTGAACATCTGCATGTACCCAAGGGGTACATACATCCTACAGGTGAAGATGGATAATGAAAGACATGCTCTGAGCCTTGCCTCTCTGTTCAATATAATATTTTAACAATAAATGTGGTTCTAACCTGTTCTCTAACTCAGGCCAAGCAAGTATGATGATTATTATTATTATTTGCTGCATTTGTATCCCACATTTTCCCACCTATTTGCAGGCACAATGTGGCTTACAATGATGACGTTTAAACTTACCTTTACTTTATTTCTTATTAGTCGCCAGCATTCCCATACTGAGTTCAGCGCAACTTACATCAAGAGATCATAAGTACATAAGTATTGCCATACTGGGAAAGACCAAAGGTCCATCAAGTCCAGCATCCTGTTTCCAACTGTGACCAATCCAGTTCACAATATACCTGGCAAGATCCCAAAAATCTACAAAGCATTTTATACTGCTTATCCCAGAAATAGTGGATTTTCCCCAAGTCCATTCAATAACGGTCTATGTACTTTTCCTTTAGGAAGCCGTCCAAACCTTTTTAAAACTCCGCTAAGCTAACCGCCTTTACCACATTCTCTGGCAATGAATTCCAGAGTTTAATTACACGTTGAGTGAAGAAAATTTTTCTCTGATTCGTTTTAAATTTACTACATTGTAGCTTCATCGCATGCCCCATAGTCCTAGTATTTTTGGAAAGCGTAAACAGACGCTTCACATCTACCCGTTCAACTCCACTCATTATTTTATAGACCTCTATCATATATCCACTCTGCCGCCTTTTCTCCAAGCTAAAGAGCCCTAGCCTTTCCTCATAGGGAAGTCATCCCATCCCCATTATCATTTTTGTCGCCCTTCTCTGCACCTTATCTAATTCCACTATATCTTTTTTGAGATGCAGCGACCAGAATTTTATTTTATTTATTTATTTAGATTTTGCTCATACCTTTTTCAGTAGTAGCTCAAGGTGAGTTACATTCAGGTACTCTGGATATCTCTCTGTCCCAGGAGTGCTCACAAACTAAGTTTGTACCTGAGGCAATGGAGGGTTAAGTGACTTGCCCAAGATCACAGGGAGCAGCAGTGGGATTTGAACCGGCCACCTCTGGATTGCAAGACTGGTGCTCTAACCACTAAGCCACTCCTCCACACAATATTCGAGGTGCGATCGCACCATGGAGCGATACAAAGGCATTATAACATCCTCATTTTTGTTTTCCATTGCTTTCCTAATACCACCTAACATTCTATTTGCTTTCTTAGTCGCAGCAGCACACTGAGCAGAAGGTTTCAACGTATCATCAACGACGACACCTAGATCCCTTTCTTGGTCCGTGACTCCTAACGTCGAACCTTGCATGACAGTTATAATTCTGGTTCCCCTTTCCCACCTGCATCACTTTGCACTTGCTCACATTAAACGTTATCTGCCATTTAGATGCCCAGTCTTGTAATTTTTCACAATCCTCCCGCGATTTAACGACTTTGAATAACTTTGTGTCATCAGCAAATTTAATTACCTCACTAGTTACTCCCATCTGAAGTCATTTATAAATATGTTAAAAAGCAGCGGTCCCAGCACAGACCCCTGGGGAACCCCACTAACTACCCTTTTCCATTGAGAATACTGACCATTTAACCCTACTCTCTATTTTCTGTCTTTTAACCAGTTTTTAATCCACAATAGAACACTACCTCCTATCCCATGACTTTCCAATTTCCTCTGGAGTCTTTCATGAGGTACTGTGTCAAACGCCTTCTGAAAATCCAGATACACAATATCAACCTGCTCACCTTTATCTACATGTTTCTTCACCCCTTCAAAGAAATGTAGTAGATTGGTGAGGCAAGATTTCCCTTCACTAAATCCATGTTGACTTTGTCTCATTAATCCATTAATCAAGTACATTGTTATATTTTAGGCTCGAGACATTTCAAGAAAAAAAGACATTTTAGGCTGGGAGTATTTGTAGGAAAAAATTTACATTGGGCGCTGTATTCATTGTTCCTCATTTCCTAACACGTTTTTGGAACAGATAAGTCTTCAACTGTTTATGGAAGATTCCGTTCTCTGATACTGATCTTACTGTTGCTGGTATGTTGCGCCAACATTTTGCCGATAGGTAGGATAAAGCTGTTGAGTGTACTGTTTTAAATCTGTCACCTTTTATTCATAGAAATACCAGGTCCTGAAGATTTCCTTTTAGTCTTCTTCTCTTTTCAAGTAGCATTATCCAACGGTTTACGTAGTCTGGCATTTTGCCACGTAAAAATGAGTGTATCATGGTGCGGAGTTAAAAATCCCTCTTGCTTCAAACTGTAACCAGTGTAGTGTGAAGTACAAACAGGACTATTACACCCAATTGACCAATTCTCTTAGCGCCAACCCTCGTCGTCTCTTCGCCACCCTTAACTCCCTCCTCAAAGTGCCCTCCACTCCCACCCCCCTCACTCTCACCTCAATCACTGGCTGACTACTTCCGCGACAAGGTGCAAAAGATCAACCTTGAGTTCACTACCAAGGCACCTCTTCCTCTTCACCCTTCAACCCTCTCCCTCAACCAACCAACCCAGGCCTCTTTCTCCTCCTTTCCTGAGATCACCGAGGAGGAAACCGCCCGCCTTCTTTCCTCCTCGAAATGCACCACTTGTTCCTCTGATCCCATCCCCACCAACTTACTTAACACCATCTCTCATACTGTCACCCCCTCCATCTGTCATATCCGCAACCTCTCTCTCTCCACTGCAACTGTCCCTGACACCTTCAAGCACGCCATAGTCACACCTCTCCTCAAAAAAACATCACTTGACCCTACCAGTCCCTCCAACTACCGCCCCATCTCCCTCCTACCCTTCCTCTCCAAAATATTTGAGCATGCTGTTCACAGCCGCTGCCTTGATTTTCTCTCCTCTCATGCCATCCTCGATCCGCTTCAATCCGGTTTTCGCCCTCTACACTCGACAGAAACGGCACTCTCTAAAGTCTGTAATGACCTGTTCCTTACCAAAGCCAGAGGCCACTACTCCATCCTCATCCTCCTTGATCTATCTGCTGCTTTTGATACTGTCAATCATGATTTACGTCTTGCCACACTTCCTCATTTGGGTTCCAGGGTTCTGTCCTCTCCTGGTTCTCCTCCTATCTCTCCCACCGCACCTTCAGAGTACACTCTCATGGATCTTCTTCCACCCCCATCCCGCTCTCTGTTGGAGTTCCCCAGGGATCTGTCCTTGGACCCCTTCTTTTTTCAATCTACACCTCTTCCCTGGGCTCACTGATCTCATCTCATGGTTTCCAGTATCATCTTTATGCTGATGACACCCAGCTATATCTCTCCACACCAGACATCACTGCGGAGACCCAGGCCAAGGTGTCGGCCTGCTTACCTGACATTGCTACATGGATGTCCAACCGCCACCTGAAACTGAACATGCCCAAGACCGAGCTTATCGTCTTTCCATCAAAACCCACTTCTCCTCTTCCTCCACTCTCTATCTCAATTGATGGCACCCTCATCCTCCCCGTTTCATTTGCCCGCAACCTCGGAGTCATCTTCGACTCTTCCCTCTCCTTCTCTGCGCATATCCAGCAGATAGCCAAGACCTGTCGCTTCTTTCTCTTTAACATCAGCAAAATTCGCCCTTTCCTCTCTGAGCACACCACCCGTACTCTCGTCCACGCTCTCATTACCTCTCGCCTTGACTACTGCAACCTACTCTTTAGTGGCCTCCCACTTAGCCATCTATCCCCCCTTCAATCTGTTCAGAACTCTGCTGCACGTCTTATATTCCGCCTGAACCGATATACTCATATCACCCCTCTTCTCAGGTCACTTCACTGGCTTCCAATCAGATACCGCATACAGTTCAAGCTTCTCCTTCTTACCTACAAATGCACTCAGTCTGCAGCCCCTCATTACCTCTCTACCCTCATTTCCCCTTACGTTCCCGCCCGTAACCTCCGCTCACAGGACAAATCCCTCCTCCACCACCGCCAACTCCAGGCTCCGCTCAT
Source organism: Microcaecilia unicolor (assembly GCF_901765095.1). NCBI lineage: Eukaryota > Metazoa > Chordata > Amphibia > Gymnophiona > Siphonopidae > Microcaecilia > Microcaecilia unicolor. The sequence continues at coordinate 597,224,343 of NC_044031.1, forward strand.
TCTGCCTCGCATCACCCTATGCTTGGAATAAACTTCCTGAGCCCTTACGCCAAGCCCCCTCCCTACCCATCTTCAAATCCTTGCTCAAAGCCCACCTCTTCAATGTTGCTTTCGGCACCTAACCTTTATACCTTTCAGGAAATCTAGACTGCCCCTATTTGACTGACTGTACATTTGCCCTTTAGATTGTAAGCTCCTTTGAGCAGGGACTGTCCTTCTATGTTAAATTGTACAGCGCTGCGTAACCCTAGTAGCGCTTTAGAAATGTCAAGTAGTAGTAGTAGTAGTTATTCTCTCATATTTTGATTTACAGAAAATTACTCTAACTGTAACATTCTGTACTGTCTGTATCTTTTTTTCTAATTGATATTGCACAGCCTATATATAATACATTGCAATAATCAATCTATGCAAGAATGAGAGATTGCACCAATAGTCTAAAATTGTCTCAACTGAAACAATGACATATTCTCCTAAGTTTCTTTGAGCATGCTGAAGGCTTTTTAACCGTTTGCTGACATTGTTTATCAAAGATTAGATATCTATCGATTGTTATCCCTAGGATTTTCAGTTCTTTTTCTAATTTCAGTGGTTTTCTATTGTAGTGTAGTTGTATGTTTAATACACCCATGGTAGGTGCTGTGATTACTAAAATCTTTGTTATGTGACAATTCAGTTTAAGATTCCGACATGATGCCCATTTGTCAGCCAGCGTCAGAATATGGTTAAGTAGTACATTAGCAAAATCTTTGTCTTTATGAAAGGGAAGGTATAGTGTTATGTTGTCTGCATAGGAGAAGCAGTTAATTCCCTTTCTCTCCATATAGAAACCCAGGGTGGACATCAAGACACTAAATAGGATTGGTGACAGTCGGGATTCCTGCGGCACCTCAGTGTGTGCTATCCATTCCTTAGATAGGGTTACACCCTGTTTCACACTAAGATCTGTGAGTGAGGAAACCTCTTATCCATTCCAAAACTATGCCACTAATTCCTAGTGATTCTAAGAGTTCCAGGAGTATCTTGTGGTCTACTATGTCAGAGGCGCTTGAGAAGTCGAACTACATCAATGCTATTTGATGGCCAGTACTCACAGTTGTCCTGAATTTGCGAATTAAGGTCCCTAGTAGTGTCTCTGTACTGCAGTTTTTTCTGAAACTAGATTGTTTTTGATGTAATAGATTGTAGTGTTCCTTTAAGTTTGTTAATTGTTCCGCGACTATACTTTGATTTTGACATATAATGGTATTGAAGCCACCAGTCTATAGTTGGAGACATCTTCTAAGTTTCCTTTCTGATTTTTAGTATGGGGTAAGTATGATTTTGCCAAGTTGTCTTGGAAAAGCGCCTGCATTTAAGAATTCTTTTATCCATGTCATTCCTAGCACGAGATAGCTTCCTGAGGGGTTTTTCAGTTAGTAGACTGGGCCGGTATCTAATTGGCATTGCCCTTTGAGTATTTTAGTATTAATTTCTTGAACTTCTCTGTTTTGATAGATGAAAAGTTTGATCAATTTCTATCTGCTGCACATTCTCTTTTTCTGTATTATAAGCTCTCTGCTGGAGATAATTTCTTCATAGTCATTGAGATTTACTGCATTTTCTTTTACTGCTTTTCTTGCATTTTTTATTTTGTCCTTGAAGTGTTGCGCTAAATGGTTTGCAGTGGGTAGTGGTTGTTGTTTCTAGTAATTCTTCTGGACTCATTAGGTCTTCTGTTATCTGATATAGTTTATTTATATCTGGCCTACCTTTCCTATTTTTTCAGAAAAGTACTATTGTTTAGCTAATTTATTTTGAAATGTGTATATATTTACCATTCTTCTCCAGTCCTCTCTGGCTGTTTTACTCTGTGTTTTCTGCCATATTCTTTCCAGTTTCCTATAGGATTGCTGCAGTTTTAGTAAGGTTTCATTAAACCAATGTTCCGTACTCCTTTTTGTGACCTTTCCAGTTTTTTAGGGGTTATTTCATTTACCTGTTAATTTCCTTTCCTTGAATCCTGCTAGACCATCTAAATAAGCGGGTTAAGTCCCCTGCAAGAAGATGGAGCCAGAGGCCTTTCTATGGTTACAATGAAAGTGGTTTACATATTATATTCAGATACTTACTTTGTACCTGGGGCAATGGAGGGTTAAATGACTTGCCCAGAGTCACAAGGAGCTGCAGTGGGAATTGAACCCAGTTCACCAGGATTAAAGCCTACTGCACTAACCACTAGGCTACTCCTCCACTCATCCAATAGGTCTTATTGGTTCAAAATGAATAGAAATCTCTCCAGCCCTTGTGGTGTATACAAGGCTCTCTTATCTTAATTAATATTGTGATGGCATCGTTAGGAGCAGAACTAGCTTCTTAAGGCATTTGATTCTTTGTTTATGCAGACAATATCACTATATTCACACCTTTTCTAAATGATACAATGTCTATTTACCTAATATAAACATGAGCCTATAATTGATAGAAAATTGGGTACTTTCACATTATTTAAAATTGAATATGGGGATTTCATTCAATTTTACTCCAGTTTCAAATTTACTACTAGAGGGAAATACCTACACCTTAAAAATCACAACTACAAATTCTTTGAGTAATTGTTGATAATTTTTGAATCTTTGAACCACAGTTACAAGCAGTGACTAAGAAAGGTTTTTTTGATGCTAAGAAAACTGAGATGTATTTGAAGTTATTTTGATCAGAAATTTTCAGATTGATGGTTTAATATTGTCATATCTAGACTACTGTAACATAACATATATGGGTTGCACAGAGAATGTACAAACTAAAGACCATTCAAAACACAGCAGCTTAATCGCTGTCCTCTGTATCAAAGTCTGACAGAGTAACACCACTATTTGCTAAATTACATTGGGATATTTTCAAATTATGTACTTTGGACTTTTTAATTTTGTAAGGCCATGCTCCAGGCTTTATGCTTATAGAAATAGAATATGTTCATCTAGGCACTATCTTGAGCTTTCCTTTCCAAAACCAAATTAAGTAGTTTACAAGATCTGTGTTGGCCTTATCTTTTGCCTAGTACGCAGCCAAATGGATGCCCAAGATGATATCTAGAATGATTATATATTAGGAGTAAACAACACCAATTATAAATTTTGTTCAACTTTAAACATTTTGGAGGCACATGTAGATCGTAATCTCTCTATGGAAACACAGGTAAATAGTGTGGTTATAAAAGCCATGTTTTTATTTAAAAAAAAACTATGACAGATTAGAAAATTCTTGGTTCTGCAACAATTTAGGTCAGTGGTACAGGCTCTGATTTTATCCAGCTGGATTACTGTAATATTGTGTATTCAGTCCGCCACAAATAGTTACTTTAAAAACTAAAAACAAAACATAGCAGCCCACTTGATTTTTTTCAGCTCATAAATTTGACACAGACACCTCTGATTGTGGATCTCCACTGGTTACCTGGGTAAAATTCAAACTATGCATAATGATTTTTAAAATTCTTTATGGTCAAGCTCTACTATATACCAGAAGGAATCATGCTACACCTAATACTAGGTTATTAAATTTTCCGTATGCTAGAAGGCTTAGATCTAAGCATTTGTTAACATTAACTTTCCTGTATCAGGCTGCTGACAATTCTTCACCAATGTACTTAAAGACCGATATATAATTATTCAGTATTTAGAAAAAGTTTTTAAATCTTTGTTATTTCTAGAATGTGTGTCTTGAATTGGCTGAGAATTAGTTTTAACCGTACTACCTAGAGTTTGCCTAGTCTCTTCTATAGTTATCTGTATAGAACTCAGAGGATTTTTGCAGAATATAAGTGAGATGTGATGTGATGTTAATTATGTGAGCAAGTGTCCGGAATCTAATTCCATCATTAAACTCAGGCAGGCATTCTGACAAGCAGAAGGAATGGGTGAGAATTCAACAGAACATACAAAAACAGGAGAAAAAGCTCTTTAAAGAAGTTAATCAGCAAACAAGGATAAACAAGTGGCAAATGCACAAATACAGTGGGAAATATGAAGTATTACTTCAAGAACCACACTTGGATCAAGTCTGGACATAGGAACGGTTAAGAGGAGGTGAACTGAAACCTAAGGATGAGAGATTGATAGTTGCAACTCAGGACAGCAGATTACTGACGAGATGGTTCACAGCAAGCATATAGAAAACTAGTACAACTGATATTTGTAGATTTTGTAAGAAAGAGCAGGAAACAGTTACTCATCTCACGGCTAGCTGCAAAGTGCTAGTGGCATATAACATTTTTAAATGGAAAGGCACAAGGTGGCAGGTCTCATTCACTGGAACTCTGTAAATATTACATCAGTGTATCAGAACAGCATGGGGATCATGACCTGAGAGAATTGTGGAAAACAAAAAGGTTTTGATCACCTGGGGCATACGCATCCTAAGAGATAAAAAGCTGGATGCAAGAAAGCTGTACATAGTGGTAAAACAGAAAAACACCAGAATGGCATTAATTAGAGAGATGCCAGTCTGAGCGATTACTCTGTGAATTGCGTGGAGAAAGAAAAGATCCTCCGAGACCAAGAAAATGTTACAGAAAGACAGAAATATTTCTCATCATTTTGGGTACCATAAGTTTGACCAAAAAGAATTTCCAAACACACTTGGATATACAGGCTTCATCTTATAAACTCTACTACTAATCATTTCTATAGTGCTACTAGATGTACGCAGTGCTGTACACTTGAACATGAAGACAGTCCCTACTTGAAAGAGCTTACAATTTAACTAGGACAGACAAACAGGACAAATAAGGGATGACAATTACTAAGGTGGGAATGATAAAACATACATGGGTACTGTACAAGTGAATAGGAGTTAAAAGCATCATTTAAAAGGTGGGATTTTAGCCTAGATTTGAAGACGGCCAGAGATGGAGCTTGACGTACTGGCTCAGGAAGTCTATTTCAGGGGAGGAGTCTAGGGAGAGATAAGAGTGTAAAGGTACTGAGGAGCTCAAGAGTGAATGCACTTGTAAGGCAATAAGAGGAGATTGAATTGTATGCGGAAACGGATAGGGAGTGAATGAAGTGACTTGGATGAGAGGACTAATATGAGCATAGCGACACTGGCGGAATATAAGTCATGCAGCAGAATTTTGAACAGATTGAAGGGGAGAGAGAGATGGCTTAGTGGGAGACTCCAGATTGAGGGCACTGGCTCCTGGTAGAGTACTGACATTTAGGATCAGAATAATTGTTTGTTATCCATAATGATAGTCTTCTGTATCTGAAATTATACGTCATATAGTACATCCCTGGGCAGACATTGCTTTCGACTGTTTCCTTGCAGCATGATATCTCCTTGTGAGAGAGGCTCACCTCTCAGTTAACTGTGCATGGTCAGTTGCTGGACCCAGGCTATGGAACTCTCTTCTTCACTAAAAATGAAGAATGATTATTTGAACTTTAGGAGGGGCTCAAAAGCTGTTTACACAAGCATTCAGTTTAAGCGCTTATTTGGTGTTTCTTTTAATTGTTTATGTGCCATCTGCAGAATAGTATACTAGATCTGCAGACTATACTACTACTACTACTTAGCATTTCTATAGCGCTACTAGGGTTACGCAGCGCTGTACAAGTTTAACAAGGGGAAGGACGGTCCCTGCTCAAGAGAGCTTACAATCTAAAGGTAACAAACTATGTAGTCAGTGTAGTCAGCGGACTATACGCTTGAATAAGTACAGAAAGAAATAACTTGCTTGCAGAGAAAGACAATAGATCTACCTCTATTCAGGCTTTTAGATTCCAGACTTGGAAGGATACTCACATGAATCTTATGAATACGGGGTAATATTTTTTTGTCTGTTATAAAAATCTCATCATCAACTGGTCAGAATCATTAAGTTGCTGCTGTTACTGGCAATGCACAAACTTTTAGAATGATTGAATCTAACATATTTCTGATTTCTAGCCAAAGGTTGAATGTTCAGCCCTGAAGCAAAAGTACCTTTTGATATGTTTTATACTGCTAACCCACAACCAACACTTAATTAGACCTGTCACTACTGCACTTAGTTAAAAAGAAACATCATTTCCTATCACCAGCATGTCCCTTTTAATTTCCTTCATCATCTATTATCTATTTTAGCACCACTGTTCCCTTATGCCTGCTCTATGAGTAATTCTATTTCCTCTTTCACGGTGACTCTTTGTTGATTCTGTAGAAGGCAGGCATTGAACCTCTAAAGGTAACTGAACACAGTAAGCAGAACATTTCAATAGGTAAATAATCAGAAGCTTGTAAAATTCATTTAATACAATTGAAACACAATTGTCACATTAAGGAGATCATTTTCAAAAGAGAAAAATGTCTCACAAACTGCATAAAGTGGCATTTGGCCTTTTAAAATATATATATTTTTTAGAAAAACATCCAAATTACGATTTTCAAAACTCAGATTTGAGATGTTTTTCTCTGCAGTGCATCCAAATCACAAGGGGGTGTGTTGGGGGTGGGATTTGGGCATTCTCAAAACTTAGACGTCTTTCTGCCATAATGAAAAAAAGCAGAAACATCCAGGGCTAAAAAGTTAGACTTTTGGTCTAGACCCGTTTCAACCATGCCTAAGTCACAAACTGGTGCCCGAGATGACCAATGGAGGGACTAAAGCATGACCCCCCCTTACACCCCCCCCAGTGGTCACTTACACCCTCCCACTCCACTAAATGTGTGAAACAGAACATACTAGCCTCTGAAAGCTTCAGATGTTACAATCAATCCTATTACAGCAGTGCACAGGTCCCTGGAGCAGCTTAGTGGATGGTGCAGTGCACTGTAGAGAAGGGGACCCAGGCCCATATCCCACTCTAACTGTTACACTTATGGTGCAAAGTGTGAGCCCTCCAAAACCCACCAAAACCTACTCTACGTACATATAGGTGGACCCCTGCAGGCATAAGGGCTGTTGTAGTGGTGTACAGTTAGGTATAGCAGATTTTTGGTGAGTTTTGGAGGGCTCATCACACAGCATAAGGGGGTAACGATGAGATGTGTACCTGGGACCTTTTATGTGACATCCACTGCAGTGCCCGTAGGGTGCCCCACTGTTCTGCTGGGATATCTGTTTGGCCATTCTACTAAGAATGATGCCCCCACCCAAATACATCCCAATGGGCTTGTTTTTGTGCGTTTTCCCCTTGGACGCTTTTGAAAAGACAGATGCACTAAGCACAAAGCGAATGCTACATACCTGTAGAAGGTATTCTCCGAGGACAGCAGGCTGATTGTTCTCACTGATGGGTGACGTCCATGGCAGCCCCTCCAATCGGAACACTTTCCTAGCAAAGGCCTTTGCTAGTCCTCGCGCACCGCGCATGCGTGGCCGTCTTCCCGCCCGAACCGGCTCGTGTTCGTCAGTCCCATATGTAGCAAAACAAAGGCAAGGGAAGACACAACTCCAAAGGGGAGGCGGGCGGGTTTGTGAGAACAATCAGCCTGCTGTCCTAGGAGAATACCTTCTACAGGTATGTAGCATTTGCTTTCTCCGAGGACAAGCAGGCTGCTTGTTCTCACTGATGGGGTATCCCTAGCCCCCAGGCTCACTCAAAACAACAACCATGGTCAATTGGGCCTCGCAACGGCGAGGACATAACTGAGATTGACCTAACAATTTATCCAACTAACTGAGAGTGCAGCCTGGAACAGAATAAACATGGGCCTAGGGGGGTGGAGTTGGATTCTAAACCCCGAACAGATTCTGAAGCACTGACTGCCCGAACCGACTGTCGCGTCGGGTATCCTGCTGCAGGAAGTAATGAGATGTGAATGTGTGGACAGATGACCACGTCGCAGCTTTGCAGATCTCTTCAATAGTGGCTGACTTCAAGTGGGCCACTGACGCTGCCATGGCTCTAACATTATGAGCCGTGACATGACCCTCAAGAGCCAGCCCAGCCTAGGCGTAAGTGAAGGAAATGCAATCTGCTAGCCAATTGGATATGGTGCGTATCCCCACAGCCACTCCCCTCCTGTTGGGATCAAAAGAAACAAACAATTGGGCGGACTGTCTGTTGGGCTGTGTCCGCTCCAGATAGAAGGCCAATGCTCTCTTGCAGTCCAATGTGTGCAGCTGACGTTAGGCAGGGCAGGAATGAGGATGGGGAAAGAATGTTGGCAAGACAATTGACTGGTTCAGATGGAACTCCGACACAACCTTTGGCAAGAACTTAGGGTGAGTGCGGAGGACTACTCTGTTATGATGAAATTTGGTGTAAGGGGCCTGGGCTACCAGGGCCTGAAGCTCACTGACTCTACGAGCTGAAGTAACTGCCACCAAGAAAATGACCTTCCAGGTCAAGTACTTCAGATGGCAGGAGTTCAGTGGCTCAAAAGGAGGTTTCATCAGGTGGATGAGAACGACATTGAGGTCCCATGACACTGTAGGAGGTTTGACAGGGGGCTTTGACAAAAGCAAACCTCTCATGAAGCGAACAACTAAAGGCTGTCCTGAGATCGGCTTACCTTCCACACGGTAATGGTATGCACTGATTGCACTAAGGTGAACCCTTACAGAGTTGGTCTTGAGACCAGACTCAGACAAGTGCAGAAGGTATTCAAGCAGGGTCTGTGTAGGACAAGAGCGAGGATCTAGGGCCTTGCTGTCAAACCAGACGGCAAACCTCCTCCATAGAAAGAAGTAACTCCTCTTAGTGGAATCTTTCCTGGAAGCAAGCAAGATGCGGGAGACACCCTCTGACAGACCCAAAGAGGCAAAGTCTACGCTCTCAACATCCAGGCCGTGAGAGCCAGAGACCGGAGGTTGGGATGCAGAAGCGCCCCTTCGTCCTGTGTGATGAGGGTCGGAAAACACTCCAATCTCCACGGTTCTTCGGAGGACAACTCCAGAAGAGGGAACCAGATCTGACGCAGCCAAAAGGGAGCAATCAGAATCATGGTGCTTCGGTCTTGCTTGAGTTTCAACAAAGTCTTCCCCACCAGAGGTATGGGAGGATAAGCATACAGTAGACCTTCCCCCCAGTCCAGAGGGAAGGCATCCGATGCCAGTCTGCCCTGGGCCTGAAGCCTGGAACAGAACTGAGGGACCTAGTGGTTGGCTCGAGATGCAAAGAGATCTACCAAGGGGGTGCCCCACACTTGGAAGATCTGGCGCACCACTCGGGAGTTGAGCGACCACTCGTGAGGTTGCATGATCCTGCTCAGTCTGTCGGCCAGAGTGTTGTTTACGCCTGCCAGGTATGTGGCTTGGAGCACCATGCCGTGACGGCGAGCCCAGAGCCACATGCTGACGGCTTCCTGACACAGGGGGCGAGATCCGGTGCCCCCCTGCTTGTTGATGTAATACATGGCAACCTGGTTGTCTGTCTGAATTTGGATAATTTGGTGGGACAGCCGATTTCTGAAAGCCTTCAGAGCGTTCCAGACCGCTCGTAACTCCAGGAGATTGATCTGCAGATCGCGTTCCTGGAGGGACCAGCTTCCTTGGGTGTGAAGCCCATCGACATGAGCTCCCCACCCCAGGAGAGACGCATCCGTAGTCAGCACTTTTTGTGGCTGAGGAATTTGGAAGGGACGTCCCAGAGTCAAATTGGACCAAATCGTCCACCAATACAGGGATTTGAGAAAACTCGTGGACAGGTGGATCACGTCTTCTAGATCCCCAGCAGCCTGAAACCACTGAGAAGCTAGGGTCCATTGAGCAGATCTCATGTGAAGGCGGGCCATGGGAGTTACATGAACTGTGGAGGCCATGTGGCCCAGCAATCTCAACATCTGCCGAGCTGTGATCTGCTGGGACGCTCGCACCCGCGAGACGAGGGACAACAAGTTGTTGGCTCTCGCCTCTGGTAGATAGGCACGAGCCGTCCGAGAATCCAGCAGAGCTCCTATGAATTCGAGTCTCTGCACTGGGAGAAGATGGGACTTTGGATAATTTATCACAAACCCCAGTAGCTCCAGGAGGCGAATAGTCATCTGCATGGACTGTAGAGCTCCTGCCTCGGATGTATTCTTCACCAGCCAATCGTCGAGATATGGGAACACGTGTACCCCCAGCCTGCGAAGTGCCGCTGCTACTACAGCCAAGTACTTCGTGAACACTCTGGGCGCAGAGGCGAGCCCAAAGGGTAGCACACAGTACTGGAAGTGACGTGTGCCCAGCTGAAATTGCAGATACTGTCTGTGAGCTGGCAGTATCGGGATGTGCGTGTAGGCGTCCTTCAAGTCCAGAGAGCATAGCCAGTCGTTTTCCTGAATCATGGGAAGAAGGGTGCCCAGGGAAAGCATCCTGAACTTTTCTTTGACCAGATATTTGTTCAGGGCCCTTAGGTCTAGGATGAGACGCATCCCCCCTGTTTTCTTTTCCACAAGGAAGTACCTGGAATAGAATCCCAGCCCTTCTTGCCCGGATGGCACGGGCTCGACTGCATTGGCGCTGAGAAGGGCGGAGAGTTCCTCTGCAAGTACCTGCTTGTGTTGGAAGCTGTAAGACTGAGCTCCCGGTGGACAATTTGGAGGTTTTGAGGCCAAATTGAGGGTGTATCCTTGCCGGACTATTTGAAGAACCTACTGATCGGAGGTTATGAGAGGCCACCTTTGGTGAAAAACTTTCAACCTCCCTCCGACCGGCAGGTCGCCCGGCAGTGACACTTGGATGTCGGCTATGCTCTGCTGGAGCCAGTCAAAAGCTCGTCCCTTGCTTTTGCTGGGGAGCCGAGGGGCCTTGCTGAGGCGCACGCTGCTGACGAGAGCGAGCGCGCTGGGGCTTAGCCTGGACCGCAGGCTGTCGAGAAGGAGGACTGTACCTACGCTTACCAGAAGAGTAGGGAACAGTCTTCCTTCCCCCATAAAAACGTCTACCTGTAGAAGTAGAAGCTGAAGGCTGCCGGCGGGAGAACTTGTCGAAAGCGGTATCCCGCTGGTGGAGCTGCTCTACCACCTGCTCGACCTTCTCTCCAAAAATATTATCCGCACGGCAAGGCGAGTCCGCAATCCACTGCTGGATCCTATTCTCCAGGTTGGAAGCATGCAGCCGTGAGAGTCTGCGCATCACCACACCTTGAGCAGCGGCCCTGGACGCAACATCAAAGGTGTCATACACCCCTCTGGCCAGGAATTTTCTGCACGCCTTCAGCTGCCTGACCACCTCCTGAAATGTCTTGGCTTGCTCAGGAGGGAGCTTATCCACCAAGCCCGCCAGTGCCGCACATTATTCCGCATATGTATGCTCGTGTAGAGTTGGTAGGACTGGATTTTGGCCACGAGCATAGAAGAATGGTAGGCCTTCCTCCCAAAGGAGTCTAAGGTTCTAGAATCTTTGCCCGGGGGCGCCGAAGCATGCTCCCTAGAACTCTTAGCCTTCTTTAGGGCCAAATCCACAACTCCAGAGTCGTGAGGCAACTGAGTGCGCATCAGCTCTGGGTCCCCATGGATCCGGTACTGGGACTCGATCTTCTTGGGAATGTGGGGATTAGTTAGAGGCTTGGTCCAGTTCGCCAGCAATGTCTTGTTGAGGACATGATGCATGGGTACTGTGGACGCTTCCTTAGGTGGAGAAGGATAGTCCAGGAGCTCAAACATTTCAGCCCTGGGCTCGTCCTCCACAACCACCGGGAAGGGGATGGCCGTAGACATCTCCCGGACAAAGGCCGCAAAAGACAGACTCTCGGGAGGAGAAAGCTGCCTTTCAGGGGAGGGAGTGGGATCCGAAGGAAGGCCATCAGACTCCTCGTCAGAGAAATATCTGATGTCCTCCTCCTCTTCCCACGAGGCCTCACCATCGGTATCAGACACAAGTTCACGAACCTGTGTCTGAAGCCGTGCCCGACTCGACTCCGTGGAACCACGGCCACGGTGGGAGCGTCGAGAGGTAGACTCCCGCGTCCGCACCGGCGAAGCTCCCTCCGCCGACGTCGTCGGGGAGCCTTCCTGGGAGGCGACCGCAGTCGGTACCACACGCGGCACCGATGTCGGAGACCTCACCCAGGGCAAGGGGCCAGCCGGTGCCTCACTCGACGGTACCGGTGGCGCAAGCACCCCTGGTACCGGAGGGGAAGGGCGCAACAGCTCTCCCAGAATCTCTGGGAGAACGGCCCGGAGACTCTCGTGCAGAGCGGCTGTGGAGAAAGACGTGGAAGCCGATGCAGGTGTCGATGTCAGAGTCTGTTCCGGGCGTGGAGGCTGTTCCGGGCTGTCCATAGTGGAGCGCATCGACACTTCTTGAACAGAGGGTGAGCGGTCCTCTCGGTGCCGATGCCTATTGGGTGCCGACTCCCTCGGCGACCCAGAGCTCTCGGTGCCGATGCTTCTTCGACTTTTTGGAACGAAGCATGTCACCGGAGCTTCCCGGCACCAACGAGGAGGACGCAGAATCCAGCCGTCGCTTCCTCGGGGCCGAGGCCGAAGAAGGTCGGTCTCGGGGGGGCTGTACCGCAGGAGCCCTCAGGGTAGGGGGAGACCCACCCGAAGGCTCACCACCACCAGCAGGGGAATGGACAGCCCTCACCTGCACTCCAGTCGAAGCACCACCGTCCGACGACATCAGCAGAAGTGGAGGTCCCGGTACCACCGACGCCGACGCAGCCTTCTGATGTCTCAGCCCCGATGCAGAGGGTCGATGCCTCGATGCACTCGCGGCCGAGGACGGAGGTCTGGGCGCTGTCGACGTCGATGCACTCGATACCGATGCCGACGAAGAGCCCGAGAACAAAACGTTCCACTGGGGCAATCTCGCTACCTGAGTCCGCTTTTGTAAAAGGGCGCACAGACTACAGGCCTGCGGGCGGTGCCCAGCCCCCAGACACTGAAGACACGACGCGTGCCTGTCAGTGAGTGAGATTACCCGGGTGCACTGGGTGCACTTCTTGAAGTCGCTGGGAGACTTCGATGACATGGGCGGAAAAATCACGCCGGCAAAATCAAAACTCGTAATTGCGGTAAGGCACCAAAAAGTGGGGGAGAAAAAATTCGACCCGAGGCCTCAAAAGGGCCTACTCCGAAGACGAAAAGAAACTTAACGGGGCAAAAACTGAAAATAGAGGAAAGGGAAAAAGACCGAAAAGGTCTTCTTCCGAAATCCTTTTTTTTTTTTTTAGCGAAAAGTCAAAAGAGACGCACGAGGTCAACTTAAGGGGCGCGAACGGCGTAACACGACCGTACCGAGCGCGGACAAAAGAAGACTGACGAACACGAGCCAGTTTGGGCGGGAAGACGGCCGCACATGCGCGGTGCGCATTGGCGCGCGAGGACTAGCAAAGGCCTTTGCTAGGAAAGTGTTCTGATTGGAGGGGCTGCCGTGGACGTCACCCATCAGTGAGAACAAGCAGCTTGCTTGTCCTCGGAGAAAAAATGTCTAGCAAATGGCCATTTTTGAAATAAAAAGTTGATTGTTTTCTGGTTTGAAAATGGTCATGTCTGCTACTGGATTTTTGGACGTTTTAAATCGAATTCTCAAAGCATAGACATATTGAAAATGCTCTTCTAATATCTTGAAATAGAATAAATATTAGTTAGCCTATCACAGGAAGTTTGGTAGTGTTGAGAACATCAGTTACTGGTAAGGATAGGTAATCTTGTTCAGACAATCTTTCCGAACTCTTGCATAGGGAATTTGCAATACAGTTTAGGTTTGGCTTTGATCACACTACTTAACCTCATCCAGTTTCAATTTGTATAATTGCACAACTCCATATTTACTTGAGGAGTAAGATCAGGATCCTAATTTTGTTTAAAAAATGATTAAAGCCATTTGTTTTAATTTACAGGCCTGCTAAGGTACCAAGATGCACCTAAAGAGTTGATGGAAGGAGACCATGAAGACAATGGGGCTTATTTTCAAAGCACTCACACTTACAAAGTTACGTGGAGGGGCATTTTCGAAAGAAACATCCACGTTGCGATTTGGATGTCTTTGCAAAACGTCCAAATGCAGGGGTGGGGAAAACCGTATTTTCGAAAAAAGATGCCATCTTTTGTTTCGAAAATACCGTCAGAGACGTCCAAATCCTTAAATTTGGACGTCCCTAGACATGGACATTTCTGACTTTCAGTGATTTTCAAAACCAAAGATGTCCATGTCAAAAACGTCCAAATGCAAGCTATCTGGAGGTGGAAGGAGCCAGCATTTGTAGTGCCAGGACACCAACCGGGCACACTAGAGGGCACTGCAGTGGACTTCATAAAATGCCCCCCAAAACCCACAACTATACACCACTACCATAGCCCTTATGGGTGAAGGGGGGCACCTATATATGGGTACAGTGGGTTTGTGGTGGGTTTTGGAGAGCTCGCTGTTTCCTCCACACATGTAACAGGTAGGGGGATATGGGCCTGGGTCCGCCTGTTTGAAGTGCACTGCAGTACCCACTAAAACTGCTCCTGGGACCTGCTTGCGCTGTCATGGACCTGAGTATGACATCTAAGGCTGGCATAGAGGCTGTCACAATATATTTTAAAAGATGTTTTCTGAGGGTGGGAGGGGGTTAGTGACCACTGGGGGAGTAACAGGCGGTCATTCCTGATTCCCTCCAGTAGTCATCTGGTCATTTTGGGCACCTTTTTGTGCCTTATTCGTAAACAAAACATGTCCAGGTGAAAACGTCCAAGTGTTCGTCGGGGACGTCCTTGCTTTTTTCGATTATGGGTCAAAGACGTCCAAGTGTTAGGCACGCCCAAGTCCCGCCTTCGCTACCCCTCCGACACGCCCCCTTGAAATATGGACGTCCTTGCAATGGACTGCAGTTGGAGACGTCCAAAATCGGGTTTCAATTATACCAATTTGGATGTCTCTGGAAGGACGTCCATCTTCTGATTTATGTCGAAAGATGGACGTCCTTCTCTTTCGAAAATGAGCCTGATAGTAACCTATGGAATTTTTGTAAGTCTAAGTGCTTTGAAAATATGCTTCTAAATTATTAATAAGGTGGTATACATGTAATATTATGTAGTCCTATTAATAGGTTTCAATTTGCTCTTCCCAAGTTTAACTCATTTACTGTAGAATATGCATCTGGTCCATGATGCACATGAGACAGCAATGACAGATTATGAGGTGGCTGCTATACCCAGAGAGTAGGCTTCAGAGAAGATATGAAGCATGGCTTCAGTGATGTGTTGTACTTGGGAGAAAATTTCTGGAGAGCAGATTCTATACAATGAACCTCATTAAGAACCACATCACTCTTCAAACCTTTTTCCCGTTTTCATTTCTGACCTGCATTCTGCTCATCAGTAATTTTCCAGTATAATTCAAAGGGAGCAGTTTTTTCCTTTCAAAATGAAATAACACATTGTCTGCGATTGCTGCTAACTTACACTCCATTTCCTATAATACAATTCCTTTGACTTCAATAGATTTTCTTCTACATTAATAAGGGCTCCAATGACACATTAAAAAGCAGAGGAGATCAGAAGCATCCTTGCCTCATTTTACTGCCCATTTTAATTCCCTCAGACAGTAAAAAGGGCAATTCTATAATTGAGAATATGCAGTTACATGCACCTTGCATGTGTATATGGCACCTTAACAGGCACTTACACACACAAGTGCACTAAGCGCTATTCTATATGGGAACATGCAGGGGTGGACTAACCTTGATCTGGGCCCCCAGGCAATAAAGGTCACTGGGTCACCCAGCCACTGCCTTCCCCACCATTCTGCTGCCGTTCCTCCCGTACACTGCAGCTCCCTTACTGCCACAGCTGCCACTCCCCTCCTGCATACTACAGTTCCCCAAGCCTCATTCTGGCAACCGGCAGTGCCCGAGGGCCCAGTCTCTCTCCCACTGCTGCATACTACAGCCCTCTGAGCCTCAGAGGGTCCTCCCTGGTCTGACCTTGAAGGGTCCTGGTGGTCTAGTGTACTCTTCGGGGGCAGGAAAGAACCCCACTCTTTCCTGCCCACTACTGCTATTCTGCCCAGCCAGGTTTTCAAAATGGTTGCCGAGACTTCCCATGGTAGTCTTGTGGGTCTAAGGAGTCTTGGCAGCCATTTTTAAAACATGGCGGTGCCGGGCAAAATAGCAGTAAGAAAGAGTGGTGTTCTTTCCTGCCCCTGAAGTGGACACTAGACCACCTGTGCCCTTCAAGGTGGGACCAGGGAGGACCCACTGAGGCTGAGTGCTGTAGTGTGTAGTAGGTACAGTTTTGTAGAAATATTGCTGCAAGACAACAATTAGGATAGGTGAATCATTGGGAATCAGAAACAATTTCTTATACAATTAATGTAGAAACTTGTTGAAAAGGAAGGCCTTCAGGAATTTGCAGAAGGTCAAGTAACTGGTGATATGTTTTACTTCACTTGGAATGGCATTCCACCATTTGGTGCCTAAGTGAGAGAAATCCCTATTTAGTATAGATTTATATTTCATAGTTTTGTAGCTAGGGAAGTGTAGAAATACGATAATCCCTTGAAGTTAAGATATGTGTTGCGGGGGAAGGGGAGGTCTATCAAGTGCAGCATATAGTCTGGAGACATCCAGCATGTTATTTTATAAATGAACATCCATGTTTTGAAAATAATCCTAGTTTTAATAGAGAGCCAGTGTAGTCTGATGAGGAGAGGAGATGATCTGTTAAAATTACAAACTTTGTAAACCAGTCTAGCAGCTGTATTTAGACTTGTTAGAAGTTTATTAGAAATTCCTTGCTCCCTAGGTAAATGGCGTTGCAACAGTCTGTGATAGGACTAAAGTTTGGACAAGTGAATGAAAGACAGTGGTTAGAAAGAAATGTCTGATTATTTTTAGTCTCAAGAGAGTCTTGAATGATCCTCACCAGTCATAAATTAAGTCAATAATGACCCCTTTCAGTTTAGACTCCAGTGGGTAAGTTATCTGGTTGATTGTGAAACTGGTATGCTTGTGTGTGTTGTTAGGATTAGAAATGATTAGGAATTTGAGATGAAAAGAGGATGCCCAGTTTTCCATCAGACCTAGGACTTTCCGGAAGGTATCTAGGATATCCTGGATCTGATTATCAAAAGGTAAATAGATGGTGGCATCAACATATATAAAATATTTTAAACTTTTGACTTTCAAGAGTCAGCCTATAGGTTCCATCATGATATTAAAGGCGATGGAAGAGATAGGCGAGCCCTGGGGAACACCGTAGATCTGGGAACCAAGCTGAGAAAATGTATCTGTTATGATTCTGCTAAACAGGCAGGGGAATGGCTGAAACCCGCTCTGCTAATAGGCAGAGGAATGGCTGGAACTTGCCTCTCATTGGATTGTCAGGATTTGAGCTGACGTCTGTAGCTGCAGACAGCAGAAGCCAAGATTTACTTAACCTTACCTTTCCCTACAACCTTTGCTTTAGTGTTGATTGCTCATCTGAAGCCTGCTTGTGCTAGGGCACTTTCTATATACATTGGAATTTTGCTTCTCTCCTCGTTGGTTGTTGATTGTGTGTGTGTGTGTGTGTGTATGTGCTGGGTATTCCCAGCATGAGCTTGATTGCCTCCCTTCACTACACCTGGTTTGTTTCCAGCTTCTCTGGTTTTGTGCTGTCTGTGGTAAGCTTGTGCCTTGTATCATTCTTGTTTGATTTAGTTCCCTTTCTCTTTGTGTTCCTTTTTGTGCTAAGCTTAGGCTCTGCTCCCAGTGCTTCTGCCTCTGTTTGGCAGCCTCCCTGTCCTTGTATTTGCTCCTGTTTGTTTGTTTTAGTTTCCCTTTGTTTGCCTCACCTTTGTCTGCTGTGCAGCCCTTCTTCCTGCAGTTTGGTTTTCAGGAGTAGCCTTTCCCTTAGCCTGTTTTCCCTTTGTTTGCTGAGTCTGTCTCCTGATTCTGGTGAGCAGTGCTCCTTATCTGATCTGTGTATGTTAAGGCAACTTTCTCTGTTTGCTTACTCTTCCCTTTACCTTGAGTGCTGTGTGGCACAGCCTTGTATATTCCTATAAGCAGTTCCCTTTATCCTTGTGTGTTGTGGGGCCAGCTTTGTGTATTCTTATAGGTGGTTTCCCTTTACCTTTGTGTGCTGTATGGTACAGCCTAGTGTGTCCCCTTGTGGGGCTTCCTGTATTCTTGTCTGCCCAGTGGCACAGTCTTATGTGTTCCTTTAGAAGCTTTTGTCTCTCGCCTTTTCCCTTGTGACTCTTTCCAGCTGCTTGTGCTCTAGTCCCTTGGGGGACCCTCCGTTGCTCTTTCTCCCTTTCCAGTGTACGAGTGGGTTCCCGTTCGGCCCGCACGCTTGGTCTCTGTACAAGTGGGTTCCCGATCGGCCGTGAGGCCTGCCTGAATGCTCTAGCTCCCATTTTCTGGTGGTGCTAGTTGCCTGTCCTGTGTGTGCGGGGCTTGGTGGCTGGGGTTGTGTGTAGGGCCTGTTTGGTCTACCCTAGGCCTTGGCTCAAGGGCTCACGACCAGATTAACAGTATCCCAACATTTTAACTTGGTATGGCCTAGATTGGAGGAAGCCCATAAAACACTTGTGGACATTTCCGCATATGCCAATATCATTGAGTAGTGAAGATAGTATATTGTGAATGAAAAAAAGATGAAAGCGCAAGATATATCAAATTGTAAGATGATAAATTTTTTTCCAGTGCTCAACAGTCTCCTAAATTTAGATAACAATGTATTCAGCACTGTTTCAGTGCTGTACCTTGGTCTAAACCCTGACTGCGGGCTGTGTAGTAAGGAGAAGTGGGATAAGTACTCCAATTAACTGTTTAGTTACCAGACTCTCCATAATCTTCACAAACAGAGGTATTAAAGCATAAAAACAATAGCCATACTGGGTCAGACCACTGGTTCATCTAGCCCAGCATCCTGCTTCCAGCAGTGGCCAACCCAGGTCACAAGTACCTGGCAGAAACCCAAACAGCAGCAATATTCCATGTTACCAAACCCAGGGTAAGCAGTGGCTTCTCCCATGTGTACATCAATAGCGGACTATGGACATTTCTTCATAAGTACATAAGTGTTGGCATACTGGGACAGACAGAAGGTCCATCAAGCCCAGCATCCTGTTTCCAACAGGGGCCAATCCAGGTCACAAGTACCTGGCAAGATCCCGAAACAGTACAATACATTTTATGCTGTTTATCTTAGAAATACTGTCAAAATTCAAAGGCATTTCTCTACTAAATTACAAACTCAAAACAATTTGCACAGTAGAGGATATTGAAAAGTACAAATATGTTGAAACGGGTTGTACTGGGTAAGTCTCATAAGTGCACCACGGCTGGTATCACTTCACTCCCGCGGTGAACCTCTCACTGTGTGTATGTTCTAATCATTGACTTTACCCCCAACCTACCAATTCTCAAATTTCTTCACTCTTTATTAATAGCATTATGTAAAAATTGAGGCATACGTTATTAGACTACAATAGTTGCCATCCACGAGCACTACAAGACAGCCTTCCGTTTTCGCAGTTCCTCCGGTTTAAAAGGATTTGCACGAATGAAGAAGATTATATGGTAGAAGCAGAGCATTTTTGTTCGAAGTTACAACATAGACATTATCCTAGAACAATTTTGAATCGGGCGTATAAACGTGCTAAATACAACCAGAGGAACCTTTTGCTACAAGAGAAGCAGCGAACAGATGAAGATAACCAGCTGTTTACATTCGTGATGAGATATGTCCCGGGCGGAGAAGCAGTTGCAAAGATCATTAAGCGCCACTGGGACATTATGAAGTCTCATCCTTTGTTCAGTGAAAGTCAGTTAAGGACAGCATTTTCACGTTCGAGTAATCTCAAAGAAATTTTAAGTCCAACTAAATTATCAGATGACGTGGGTGATAGTGCGCGATTGGGTGCATCATTGCCAGCAGGTCACTTTAAATGCAATAGATCAAGACGTGTATGATCACTGAAGAGTGTGACAATTTTACCCATGCTGGCAAGAAGTATATCTTAAAGGGACATACAACATGCAGGACGGTGGGGATTGTATATTTGATAAGATGCCCATGTACCAAGATTTATATAGGCAAATCCACCAGATCGCTGCATATACGTATGACAGAACATCATTCACGTATCCAGTCATGCAACTTGGGAGCTCCTCTTGTCCAACACTGTGTTCAGTTCAGGCACGATGTGGAATCTTTGAGATAGCGAATGCTACATACCTGTAGAAGGTATTCTCCGAGGACAGCAGGCTGATTGTTCTCACTGATGGGCTGACGTCCTCGGCAGCCCCCTCCATCGGAAAGTTTACTAGCAAAGGCCTTTGCTAGTCCTCGCGCGCCCATGCGCACCGCGCATGCGCGGCCGTCTTCCCGCCCGAAACCGGCTCGAGCCGGCCAGTCCAGTATGTAGCAAGACAATACACTTCAAGGGAAGACTCAACTCCAAAGGGGAGGCGGGCGGGTTTGTGAGAACAATCAGCCTGCTGTCCTCGGAGAATACCTTCTACAGGTATGTAGCATTCGCTTTCTCCGAGGACAAGCAGGCTGCTTGTTCTCACTGATGGGGTATCCCTAGCCCCCAGGCTCACTCAAAACAACAACCATGGTCAATTGGGCCTCGCAACGGCGAGGACATTAATGAGATTGACCTAAAAAATTTACCAACTAACTGAGAGTGCAGCCTGGAACAGAACAAACAGGGCCCTCGGGGGGTGGAGTTGGATCCTAAAGCCCAAACAGGTTCTGAAGAACTGACTGCCCGAACCGACTGTCACGTCGGGTATCCTGCTGCAGGCAGTAATGAGATGTGAATGTGTGGACAGATGACCACGTCGCAGCTTTGCAAATTTCTTCAATGGAGGCTGACTTCAAGTGGGCTACCGACGCAGCCATGGCTCTAACATTATGAGCCGTGACATGACCCTCAAGAGTCAGCCCCGCCTGGGCGTAAGTGAAGGAAATGCAATCTGCTAGCCAATTGGATATGGTGCGTTTCCCTACAGCCACTCCCCTCCTATTGGGGTCAAAAGAAACAAACAATTGGGCGGACTGTCTGTGGGGCTGTGTCCGCTCCAGATAGAAGGCCAATGCTCTCTTGCAGTCCAATGTGTGCAGCTGACGTTCAGCAGGGCAGGAATGAGGACGGGGAAAGAAGGTTGGCAAGACAATTGACTGGTTTAGATGGAACTCCGACACGACCTTTGGCAAGAACTTAGGGTGAGTGCGGAGGACTACTCTGTTATGATGAAATTTGGTGTAAGGGGCCTGGGCTACCATGGCCTGAAGCTCACTGACTCTACGAGCTGAAGTAACTGCCACCAAGAAAATGACCTTCCAAGTCAAGTACTTCAGATGGCAGGAATTCAGTGGCTCGAAAGGAGGTTTCATCAGCTGGGTGAGAACGACATTGAGATCCCATGACACTGTAGGAGGCTTGACAGGGGGCTTTGACAACAGCAAGCCTCTCATGAAGCGAACTAAAGGCTGTCCTGAGATCGGCTTACCTTCCACATGGTAATGGTAAGCACTGATTGCACTAAGGTGAACCCTTACAGAGTTGGTCTTGAGACCAGACTCAGACAAGTGCAGAAGGTATTCAAGCAGGGTCTGTGTAGGACAAGAGCGAGGATCTAGGGCCTTGCTGTCACACCAGACGGCAAACCTCCTCCAATGGAAGAAGTAACTTCTCTTAGTGGAATCTTTCCTGGAAGCAAGCAAGATGCGGGAGACACCCTCTGACAGACCCAAAGAGGCAAAGTCTACGCCCTCAACATCCAGGCCGTAAGAGCCAGCGACTGGAGGCTGGGATGCAGAAGTGCCCCTTCGTCCTGTGTGATGAGGGTCGGAAAACACTCCAATCTCCACGGTTCTTCGGAGGACAACTCCAGAAGAAGAGGGAACCAGATCTGACGCGGCCAAAAAGGAGCAATCAGAATCATGGTGCCTCGGTCTTGCTTGAGTTTCAACAAAGTCTTCCCCACCAGAGGTATGGGAGGATAAGCATACAGCAGACCCTCCCCCCAGTCCAGGAGGAAGGCATCCGATGCCAGTCTGCCGTGGGCCTGAAGCCTGGAACAGAACTGAGGGACTTTGTGGTTGGCTCGAGATGCGAAGAGATCTACCAAGGGGGTGCCCCACACCTGGAAGATCTGTCGTACCACACGGGAATTGAGCGACCACTCGTGAGGTTGCATAATCCTGCTCAACCTGTCGGCCAGACTGTTGTTTACGCCTGCCAGATATGTGGCTTGGAGCCCCATGCCGTGACGGCGAGCCCAGAGCCACATGCTGACGGCTTCCTGACACAGGGGGCGAGATCCGGTGCCCCCCTGCTTGTTGACATAGTACATGGCAACCTGGTTGTCTGTCTGAATTTGGATAATTTGGTGGGACAGCCGATCTCTGAAAGCCTTCAGAGCGTTCCAGATCGCTCGTAACTCCAGAAGATTGATCTGCAGATCGCGTTCCTGGAGGGACCAGCTTCCTTGGGTGTGAAGCCCATCGACATGAGCTCCCCATCCCAGGAGGGACGCATCCGTGGTCAGCACCTTTTGTGGCTGAGGAATTTGGAAGGGACGTCCCAGAGTCAAATTGGAGCAAATCGTCCACCAATATAGGGATTTGAGAAAACTCGTGGACAGGTGGATCACGTCCTCTAGACCCCCGGCGGCCTGATACCACTGGGAGGCTAGGGTCCATTGAGCAGATCTCATGTGAAGGCGGGCCATGGGAGTCACATGAACTGTGGAGGCCATGTGGCCCAGCAATCTCAACATCTGCCGAGCTGTGATCTGCTGGGACGCTCGCACCCGCGAGACGAGGGACAACAAGTTGTTGGCTCTTGTCTCTGGGAGATAGGCGCGAGCCGTCCGAGAATCCAGCAGAGCTCCTATGAATTCGAGTTTCTGCACTGGGAGAAGATGGGACTTTGGATAATTTATCACAAACCCCAGTAGCTCCAGGAGGCGAATAGTCATCTGCATGGACTGCAGGGCTCCTGCCTCGGATGTGTTCTTCACCAGCCAATCGTCGAGATATGGGAACACGTGCACCCCCAGCCTGCGAAGTGCCGCTGCTACTACAGCCAAGCACTTTGTGAACACCCTGGGCGCAGAGGCGAGCCCAAAGGGTAGCACACAGTACTGGAAGTGGCGTGTGCCCAGCTGAAATCGCAGATACTGTCTGTGAGCTGGCAGTATCGGGATGTGAGTGTAGGCATCCTTCAAGTCCAGAGAGCATAGCCAATCGTTTTGCTGAATCATGGGGAGGAGGGTGCCCAGGGAAAGCATCCTGAACTTTTCTTTTACGAGATATTTGTTCAGGGCCCTTAGGTCTAGGATGGGACGCATCCCCCCTGTCTTCTTTTCCACAAGGAAGTACCTGGAATAGAATCCCAGCCCTTCCTGCCCGGATGGCACGGGCTCGACCGCATTGGCGCTGAGAAGGGCGGAGAGTTCCTCTGCAAGTACCTGCTTGTGCTGGAAGCTGTAAGACTGAGCTCCCGGTGGACAATTTGGAGGTTTTGAGGCCAAATTGAGGGTGTATCCTTGCCGGACTATTTGCAGAACCCACTGATCGGAGGTTATGAGAGGCCACCTTTGGTGAAAAGCTATGAACCTCCCCCCGACCGGCAGGTCGCCCGGCACTGACACTGGGATGTCGGCTATGCCCTGCTGGAGCCAGTCAAAAGCTCACCCCTTGCTTTTGCTGGGGAGCCGCGGGGCCTTGCTGAGGCGCACGCTGCTGACGAGAGCGAGCGCGCTGGGGCTTAGCCTGGGCCGCAGGCTGTCGGGAAGGAGGATTGTACCTACGCTTACCAGAAGCATAGGGACCAGTCTTCCTTCCCCCGAAAAATCTTCTACCTGTAGAGGTAGATGCTGAAGGCTGCCGGCGGGAGAACTTGTCGAATGCGGTGTCCCGCTGGTGGAGACTCTACCACCTGCTCGACTTTTTCCCCAAAAATGTTGTCCGCACGGCAAGGCGAGTCCGCAATCCGCTGCTGGAGTCTATTCTCCAGGTCGGCGGCACGCAGCCATGAGAGCCTGCGCATCACCACACCTTGAGCAGCGGCCCTGGACGCAACATCAAAAGTGTCATAAACTCCTCTGGCCAGGAATTTTCTGCACGCCTTCAGCTGCCTGACCACCTCCTGAAAAGGCTTGGCTTGCTCAGGGGGAAGAGCATCAACCAAGCCCGCCAACTGCCGCACATTGTTCCGCATGTGTATGCTCGTGTAGAGCTGGTAAGACTGGATCTTGGCCACGAGCATAGAAGAATGGTAGGCCTTCCTCCCAAAGGAGTCTAAGGTTCTAGGGTCTTTGCCCGGGGGCGCCGAAGCATGCTCCCTAGAACTCTTAGCCTTCTTTAGGGCCAAATCCACAACTCCAGAGTCATGAGGCAACTGAGTGCGCATCAGCTCTGGGTCCCCATGGATCCGGTACTGGGACTCGATCTTCTTGGGAATGTGGGGATTACTTAATGGCTTGGTCCAGTTCGCAAGCAATGTCTTTTTCAGGACATGATGCAAGGGAACAGTGGACGCTTCCTTAGGTGGAGAAGGATAGTCCAGGAGCTCAAACATTTCAGCCCTGGGCTCGTCCTCCACAACCACCGGGAAGGGGATGGCCGTAGACATCTCCCGGACAAAGGAAGCGAAAGACAGACTCTCAGGAGGAGAAAGCTGCCTTTCAGGAGAGGGAGTGGGATCAGAAGGAAGACCCTCAGACTCCTCGTCAGAGAAATATCTGGGGTCTTCTTCGTCCTCCCACGAGGCCTCACCCTCGGTGTCAGACACAAGTTCACGGACCTGTGTCTGCAACCTCGCCCGGCTCGACTCCGTGGAGCCACGTCCACGATGGGGGCGTCGAGAGGTAGACTCCCTCGCCCGCATCGGCGAAGCTCCCTCCGCCGACGTAGTCGGGGAGCCTTCCTGGGAGGTGGCCGCTGTCCCGTCGGGGACCTCAACCTGGGCGATGGACCAGCCAGCGCCACGCTCGACGGTACCGGAGGCGCAAGCACCGCCGGTACCGGAGGGGTAGGGCGCAACAGCTCTCCCAGAATCTCTGGGAGAACGGCCCGGAGGCTCTCGTTCAGAGTGGCTGCAGAAAAAGGCTGAGAGGTCGATGCAGGCGTCGACGTCAGAACCTGTTCCGGGCGAGGAGGCTGTTCCGGGCTGTCCAGAGTGGAGCGCATCGACACCTCCTGAACAGAGGGTGAGCGGTCCTCTCGGTGCCGATGCCTGCTGGGTGCCGAATCCCTCGGCGACCCAGAGCTCTCGGTGCCGACACGGGGAGGAGACCGGTGTCGATGCTTCTTCGACTTCTTCCGAAGCATGTCACCGGAGCTCCCCGGCACCGACGAGGAGGACGTAGAATCCATCCGTCGCTTCCTCGGGCCGAGACCGAAGAGGGTCGATCCCGGGGGGGCTGTACCGCAGGAGCCCTCAGGGTAGAAGGAGACCCACCCGAAGGCTCACCGCCACCAGCAGGGGAATGGACAGCCCTCACCTGCACTCCTGACGATGCACCTCCGTCCGACGACATCAGCAGACGAAGTCTCGGTACCACCGACGTCGATGCAGTCGCCCGATGCCTCGGCGCCGATGCAGAGGTCCGATGCCTCGATGCAGTCGATGGAGCGGCAGCCAAGGAAGATGGTCCGGACGCTGACGCCGTCGATGCACTCGATGCCTCCGGTGCCGATGTCGACGAAGAGCCCGAGAACAAAACGTTCCACTGGGCTAATCTCGCTACCTGAGTCCGCCTTTGTAACAGGGAACACAGACTGCAGTTCTGAGGGCGGTGCTGGGCCCCTAGACACTGAAGACACGCAGAGTGCCTATCAGTGAGCGAGATTACCCGGGCGCACTGGGTGCACTTCTTGAAGCCGCTGGAAGGCTTCGATGTCATGGGCGGAAAAATCACGCCGGCGAAATCAAAGGCCGAAATGGCGAAAATTGAAGCACCAAAATTTAAAGGGAGAAAAATCTCGACCGAGGCCAAACTAGGCCTACCCCGACAACGAAAGAAAACTTACGGGGCAAAAGCTGTGAAAATTACGGGAAGGGCAGAAAACCCGAAAGGGTCTTCCGGAACACTTCCGGAGCGCTTCCCGAACTTTTTAAAAGAAAAACAAGGAAAAAACACGTCGAAAAGGACGCGCGAGGTCGACTCTCTGGGGCACGAACGGCGTAACACGACCGTACCGAGCGCGGACGAAAGAAGACTGGCCGGCTCGAGCCGGTTTCGGGCGGGAAGACGGCCGCGCATGCGCGGTGCGCATGGGCGCGCGAGGACTAGCAAAGGCCTTTGCTAGTAAACTTTCCGATGGAGGGGGCTGCCGAGGACGTCAACCCATCAGTGAGAACAAGCAGCCTGCTTGTTCTCGGAGAAGTTCAGTTATAGAACAAGTTATCCCATCTTCGAGAGGAGGGGATTACAACAGGAAACTGTTACAAAGAGAAACATTCTGGATACGTAAATTAAACACAATAGAACCTAGTGGGCTCAATACTTATGTACATTGGGGGTGTTTTATGTAAGTTTACTGTAAAGTATGTTTTACCGGATCCAGCGATTCGCTGTTTCCGGTAGCGGCAAGAGTATAAAAACGCCGTCGCCATCTTAGTGTCTTGTGATGATAATCAGAGGTGTTACGATCAAATGTAAGTCTAATTGCTGGGAGAGTTTAATAGTTAGAAGTATGTTATGTTTATATGATTTTAAGGCATATTTGTTTGTGCTTTGACAGATTTGGTGAAGGGCTCCCCCTTGACAAAGCAAGTATTGCGAAACAGGCTACCTGTCGGGGTCTGAGAGCACACCTGTTTGAAAATGAGATAAGTAACATATTGCCTCAATTTTTACATAATGCTATTAATAAAGAGTGAAGAAATTTGAGAATTGGTAGGTTAGGGGTAAAGTCAATGATTAGAACATACACACGGTGAGAGGTTCACCGCGGGAGTGAAGTGATACCAGCCGTGGTGCACTTATGAGACTTACCCAGTACAACCCGTTTCAACATATTTGTACTTTTCAATATCCTCTACTGTGCAAATTATCTTAGAAATAAGCAGTGGATTTTCTCCAAGCCCATCTTAATAATAGTTTATGGACTTTTCTTTTAGGAAGCTAGCCAAACCTTTTTTAAACCCCACTAAACTAACTGCTTTTACTACATTCTTTGGCAACAAATTCCAGAGTTTAATTACAAGTTGACTGAAGAAGTATTTTCTCCGATTCATTTTAAATTTACTACTTTGTAGCTTCATTTCATGCCCCCTAGTTCTAGTATTTTTGGAAAGAGTAAACAAACGATTCATGTCTACCCATTCCACTCCATTCATTATTTTATAGACCTCTATCATATCTCCCCTCTCCAAGCTGAAGAGACCTAGCCGCTTTAGCCTTTCCTCATACCAAAGTCATCACATCCCGTTTATCATTTTTGTTGCCCTTCTCTGTACCTTTTCCAATTCTATTGTATCTTTTTGAGATGCGGTGACCACAATTGGACACAGTATTCGAGGTGCGGTTGCACCATAGAGCATACAAACAAATTATAACGTTCTCATTTCTGATTTCCATTCCATTCCTAATAATACCTAACAATCTACTTGCTTTCTTAGCTGCCGCTGCACACTGAGCAGAGGATTTCAACATACCATCAATAATGACAGCTAGATCATTTTCCTGGGTGCATTCCTAATGTGGACTCTTGCATCACGTAGCTATAGTTCAGGTTCCTCTTTCCCACATACATCACTATGCACTTGCTCACATTAAACGTCATCTGCCATTTCGATGCCCAGTCTCCCAGTCTCATAAGGTCCTCTTGTAATTTTTCACAATCCTCTTGTGATTTAACAACTTTGAATAACTTTGTGTTATCAGCAAATGTAATTACCTCATTAGTTACTCCCATCTCTAGATCATTTATAAATATAAGCAGTGGTCCCAGCAAAGAACCCCGGGGAACCCCACTTATGTACCCTTGTCCATTTAACCTTACTCTCTGTTTTCTATCCTTTAGCAAGTTTTTAATCCACAATAGAACACTACCTCCAATCCCATGACTCTGCAATTTCCTCTGGTGTCTTTTATGAGGTACTTTGTCAAATGCCTTTTGAAAATCTAAATACACAATATCAACCGGCTCACCTTTATCCATGTTTGTTCACCCCTTCAAAGAAATGTAGTAGATTGGTAAGACAAGTTTTCCCTTCACTAAATCAATGTTGCCTTTGTCTCATTAATCCATGCTTTTAAATATGCTCTGTAATTTATAATAGTCTCTACCATTTTGCCTGGCACTGACGTCAGGCTCACTGGTCTTTAATTTCCCGGATCTCCTCTGGAACCTTTTTTAAATATCAGCGTTACATTGGCCACCCTCCAATTACTAGCAACAGTTTTGCAAGTTCATTTTTCAATTCTATCAGTACTCTGGGATGAACCGGACTAGGAGATTTGCTACTCTCCAATTTGTCAAATTGCACCATTACATCTTTCTGGTTTATAGATATTTCATTCAGTTTTTCTAACTTGTCAGCTTTGAATATCATTTCTGGCACCGGTATCGCTCCAAAATCTTCCTCAGTGAAGACCGATGCACAGAATTAATTTAATCTCTCTGCTGTGGCTTTGTCTTCCTTGAGTGCCTCTTTTACCCCTCAGTCATCTAGTGGACCAACTGATTCTTTTGCCAAATTCTTGCTTCTAATATACCTAACAAAGTTTTTACTATGCATTTTTGCCTCCAGAAACTTGTCCATACTTAAAAACCCCCCAGATATGTTAACCGCTATCACCACATCCTCTAGCAGTGAGTTCCAGATCTTAACTATTTTTTGAGTGAAAAAATATTTCCTCCTGTTTGTTTTAAAAGTATCACCATGTAATTTCATTAAGTGTTCCTTAGTCTTTGTACTTTTTGAAAGAGCGAAAAAAGGATTCACTTCTATCCGTTGTACACCACTCAGGATTTTATAGACCTCAATCATATCCCTTTCCTCCCCCAGCCATAAGTGAATGTGAGCATATGTATGCATTTTCTATTCCAACCAGAGAATGAAATTTATAAGAAAACAATTATACTTTTTGATAAAAAATATTACAAATAATGATTTCTGACTTAAACATTTCCCGTTTTTAATGAATAGTCAGGTTAAAGAATATTGGCTTCACAATATGATGCTCAACATTTTTTACTCGAGACTGTGTGTCACATATTGCCTCTGGTAGTTATTTATTGCAGCAGTAAGGAAAAGCCAATAATCCCTTAGCAACCTAATACTTTCCACTGAGAATTTCCACATAATCAAGAACATGAAGCTATGTTATGAATGTTGGATTGAACTGGGTATTCAGAGGTCTCTACTAAAGATTCCCTAATATGTTATAGAAATGAATTATACTTATATTAGCTGAAATCTGAAAGAGGACTAGTGTCTTAAATTAAAAAGCATAATTATTTATATAAAGACCTATACTCCATGAAATAACGCAGAAGACCAACTTAATTACTCACCATAAGAATCATATGGGTCCTCATCAATTCCATGACCATAATCATAATAATCAGCATCACTGGAAGAAAAAAAAAAAATAAGAGATTAGTGCTACAGTATTATGTAATTATTCCCTAGCAAGATTAAGTTTTATATAAACTGAAATAAGAAATTTATAAAGCCACGCAACAAAATATTTACATAAAGTGAAAATGAAGGTGTACATACAACAAAGATGCAAGTTCAAGCTGCAGCACTGCAACTATAGGTTTAAAATTCAAAAACACGTAACTTTACTGTGCAACAAGCATAGCTCCCAAAACATACAGCCAGTTCCTGTGACCTCAATCTCTCTCTCTCTCTCTCTCTGAAATTCTCTCTGTGCATGTCCAATAATTTATGGAATTAAGATACAACCCTTTCTCCAATTCCTCCACTGGGAAATTTTTCATCTCATCCATCACCACCACTTTAAAGAGGTACTTAAAATGTCTCTATTATACCAGTCCTATTCAGCTTTTCCTCTATGGTAGATACATTTAGATAAAGTACAAAAGCATCATCACATTGAGACAGACCAAAGGTCCATCAAGTCCAGGATCCTGTTTCCAATCCAGGTCACAAGTACCTGGCAGGATCTCAAAAGAGTTAACTAGATTTCATGCTGTTAATCCCAGGAATAGGCGGTGGATTTTCCCAAATACACCTTAACAATGGTTTATGGAGTTTTCTTTTAGGAACTTGTCCAAACCTTTTTAAAAATCTTACTGTACTAACCGCTTTTTCCACATTCTCTGACAATGAATTCTAGAGTTTAATTACATGTTGGGTGAAAAAATATTCTCTCTGATTTGTTTTAAATGTACTACTTAATAGCTTCATGACTTCTTAATTTCCTCAGGAGTCATTCATGAGGTACTTTATCAAATGTCTTCTGGAAATCTGGATATACAATCCAGATCTTTAAATCTGTCTCCATAAACTTTATGATAAAGACTGCTGACCATTTTAATGGCCACCCCCAGACAGACTCAATCTGGTTTATATCTTTTTGAAGGTGCAGTCTCCAGAAATACACACAGTATTCCAAATGATGTAGACTTACATTATCACCCATTACTGAATTTTTCCTTCTGGTCATTCCTTTCCCTGTGTACGCAAGCATCCTTTTTGGCTACAGCTACTGACTTCTCTATCTGTTTGTCCATTGTAAAGTCATCAGATTATCACCCCCAGATCCTACTCCGTGTACACAACTTCATCCCATACTGATAAAAGATCAGCACTGATTAAAAAAAAAGTTTTCAGTGGCTGCTTAGAAACATGCTATTGTTGAAGCAACATTTGGTATGCTGTGAAGGTCCTGCTGCTTTGCAGATTCAAGTATAGCAGATAAAGTGAGGGAGCTGGGTGGGGTTTTTTTTTTTCTTTCAGTTCTCTCTATCATTTGGGCAGCATTTTAAGATTTAAAATGATATAAAATTGAAACCATTTTAGACAACACCACCTTTAGTTCAGGTGTACAAACCATGCTGCTCTAGTAATTCCTTACTTAGACTAGTGGAATGGGATCCACCTGCAGCCTAAGTATCAGTGGGTGTTTCGACACAGTGGCAAAGCTGCGGGTCAGCCTCGGTGGGCACAGGCCCACCCAGCAACAGCGCCACACTGCTCTCTTCCTCCCTCTCTTCCGCGGCATCCCAGCATGTGCACTCCGGTCTCTCTGTACGGACATTGGGGAGGGACGGAGGTCAGAGCCAGGAGCGCAGATGCCGGGGTGCCACAGAGGAGAGGGAGAAGATGTGGGGTAGGTGAAAAAAACCCCTCTTATGTTCTTAAAAAATATCTCCGGGAAGATATCTGTGGTGTGTGGTTGGGGGGAGGGGGGTAGGGGGAACCTTGCATGTGGAAGGGCCCACCCAATTTACCTCTGGGCCCATTCAAAATACCGAGTCTGGCTATGCTTCTGTTTCGAGATGGACACCAGCCTCACAGCTGTATTCCTGGCACTAATTATCTATAAAAACTCATATCCAGTTTAAAATTCTGTCTTTAGTAAAATGGTTCACGGAACTTGGAGAACAGACTAGAAAGACAGACAGGAGACAATTATGTTTCAAACAGGTGTTGTTATTATCCGCTCAGTAAGGAATAGGAAAATGTGTTATGGGTAGTTGGGGGGGGGGGGGGGGCTTTGGGCCTGTAGACTATTAGGGAAGTTTGGTTAAATTAGGCTTTGCTTCCTAGCTGTTCAGACCAGGCCTGAAATGTTTTTTAAGAGAACTAAACTGTAAGCATTATTGATCCAAGCTGATGTGCCAAAGAGCACTGCAACGTGGAGCTGGACTGTGTACTCAAGGTGAGATCATGAGACAGAATAATTGTGGTGCACTAGGTGACCTGGGTACAGCCCAAGCACATGAGAAGCCAATCCTATACTACCAACCCATAAAGGTGGCCAGATGGTAAGTCTGCAGAGACTCCCTTTTGATGGGCCTATCAGAGAACAGGATGTGTATGCTTAAGCTGGCTAGACCTTTGCATCATGGGAGCAGTCCTTATGACATAATCCTCATTAACCTAGACCAATCATGAAATGCCAAGCTCCATTACTTCCAAGTTACTCTATCGACAGCCAATGACAGGAAAAACCATTAATGACTATGGAGACAAATCCTATATAACATAGGATTTCCTGGATATTAGAGAAAGTAAGTGTGTGTCAAGTGTGAAGACTGAGTGAGTTGGAGTATGTGAAAGAAGGTAGTCTCCAGCCCAGCAGAAGAACTGGGAAGATGTGCCATGGAGAAATATGTCTTATCAAAGGGGGGGGAGGGGGCAAGGATCTCTGGGCAGCAGTACTGTCCAACTCGTGATTCGAATTGATTTGTTTCTTTAAAAAAGTTATTTTTTAAAAACTCACTATTAGCTGCCTCCTCTGCCACCAACCACCTTCCCGCCTTCCTCTGTGTCTTCCGTCTTCATGCAGGATGCGTGTCCCACCCCCTCCATGCCGCTATGTTCCCACCTTCCCCCGTAGCGCCTCTCCTAAGACCTGGTGGCTCTCCATTCCCCAAGCCTAAGACACACTCTGCTGGAGGGAAGATTGCAGTTCTGTCTTCTTCGCGCAGATGCCCCCGGCCTCCATGCTGCCACGTTCGCACCTTCCCCCGCAGCGCCCCTCCTAAGACCCAGTGGCTTTCCATTTCCCAAGCCTAAAAGACACACTCTGCTGGAGGAAAGATGGCAGTTCCATCTTCTTTGCGCAAGATGCCCCCGGCCTCCATGCAAATTGAACACTGCAAATCTTGAACAAAACAAATTTGATGCAGAAAGAGAATAAATCAAGGTCAGCATGCCCTGTTGGTCAGAGATCAGTAATATAGTCTGTATTTGCACAGTTGAATGACGAAACCAGAGTGGAGAATTTGTGAAATGTATGCTTTGCAAAGTTAAAGTTAAACATAGTGGTGGCACCAGTAACCTTTGGCATGTTGAAAGACATCATTAAGCAAAATTTGTTGATCTGCAAGCTGAAGACACTTCTAAGAAATCTGGTTAGTCTAACACTTTTGTGGCCACAAAACCTAAAGCATCAGCAGCAGCCTCTTCTCAAGCCCGTGTTTCTTGCTTTTTCCACAAGCCACTTCCACCAGCAGATAAGAAAAAATTGAAACTGCCCTCATGTATTTTATTGTTATGCAACCATTTAGTGTTGTTACAGATGAAGGCTTTATGGCCTATTCTTAGTCTCTCAATAGGTGTTAGTTATACTGTGCCATCACGTCAAACTTTAGGTAGAATGACTGAAGCTAAATATGATATGTCCATCTACATTGAGTCAGCTTTGAAGTCTGAGATATGCAAGCATTACCACAGACGTCTAGACCAGCAGAACCATGACGGTTTATATTACAATTATTGCGCATGGCATAAATGATGACTTCATGCAATGAATATTGTGCTGAATACACAGTACACGCCAGAGAGACATACAGGTGACAATATAGCAGATGCCATGGATAGTGCACTGAAGAAATGGCAGCTAGAAGGCAAAGTTTTTGCAATTGTTACCAATAATGCTGCATCAATTAAAAAAGAAGTAGGGAAACTAATTCAAAAAGGAATCTGTACTGTTCACCATTGCTGCTTCGGACACACTCTGCAGTTATATATGGAAGATGGGCTGCGGTCTTATCCAGCAATCTCTGATGTTATCAGTAAATTTTGTGATATAGTCAGCACTTTCCATCACAGTACTATCAAACATATAAACGGCGAGTGACCGTACTCACTGGCAAATGCGCAGTAGAGACTTCCATCTCTGCCCCACCCCCGCTTCAAAACGTGATGATGGGGGAGGGACAGAGACGTCAGAACCGCTCCCCCTCCCCCGGAGTCGCCCCTCCATCTGGCCCGAGCACTGTGAACTTACATCACCACGCAGCAGCAGGCACATCAGCAAAGCTGCCGTCGGGCTTCCTTCTCTGCCTTTGTCCCGCCCTCGCCGACGTTACGTCACAGGAGGGCGGGACACAGGCAGAGAAGGAAGCCTGCCCCGACGGCAGCTTTGCTGATGTGCCTGCTGCTGTGTGCTGATGTAAGTTTACAGTGCTGCTCGGGCTGGGTGGAGGGGCGGCAGCGGCGACTCCGGGGGGGGGCTCGGAAACCCCCCCATTCCAAAAGTAGCCCGTTTTCACGGGCTCAACGGCTAGTACTTATAGAAAGCTTGAAAACTGCTCAAGAAATGCTGGGAATGCCAGTAAAGAAACTGATTGGTGATGTGAAAACACATTGGAACAGTACTTGCATTATGGAACAGTACTTGCATTATGTTGCAAAGTGCAGCTGAACTGAAGCAACCCATTGGTTTAGCTTTGAGCAGCAGCAATAAAATCACAAAGAAAGGTGCAGCTGCTGAACGTGACTAAGATCTTGCCCAAAAACTCACTGATGTTTTGCAGGCTTTTGAGGAAGCCACAACAATTGCATCAGGAGAACAGTATGTTACTGTGTCTGTTGTTCATCCGCTGGTTGAACACCTGATTAATTCAATTGATACAACATATGGGGGAAGACTCAGGACAGGCAGTTGATATCAATGATGAAGATACAGAATCAGTAAACCTGAAAGTTATCTCTCGCTTGAAAGAAGAGCTGAAGAAAGGTTTACTCCATAGATTTCAAGATATATTATTTGATAACTTATATAGATTAAGCAGCTTCCTGGATCCAAGATTCAAGTCAACCTATGGTGAAGTACCAGATGTCATTGCAGTTGCAGCTCAAGAGATCATAAAAACGCAAACCACTGATGTACCATTGCCAGTCAGCAGTGGCACAGCTACGGAGATCACGCAGACATTAGCTGTTCCAGAGTTTGGAACATAGGATGTGGATAAACCTCAAAAGAAATGCAGTTTTTGGGAAACAGTGGAATATACAAATGATTCAGCTAAGAAAGACAGACTTCCATCATAATCAGACTATGACAGTGATATTTGAAACAGATGCAGCGCAGAACTTCCTTGCTATAAACACGAAGATCCTTTGGAAATTGACGGTGATGTTTTTTGTTTCTGGCAGCAAACTCAAATGAAATTGCCACTATTGAACCGGCTTGCACAGAAGTTTCTGTGTACGCCAGTCACCTCTGTGCCCTCAGAAAGAATTTTTTCTGCCGCTGGACAAATTATATAGCTGCAAGATGCAGTTGTCTGAAGCCAGCCAAAGTGGATAAAATGGTTTTCCTTAATAAAAACTGGAAGATGTTGGACTTGACCAAACTTCACTTTTCACATGATGTAACAC
Source organism: Microcaecilia unicolor (assembly GCF_901765095.1). Classification (NCBI taxonomy): domain Eukaryota; kingdom Metazoa; phylum Chordata; class Amphibia; order Gymnophiona; family Siphonopidae; genus Microcaecilia; species Microcaecilia unicolor. The sequence goes on from NC_044031.1 coordinate 597,259,492, forward strand.
AGTATGGCGTGCTCACATTAAAGTTTGCCTTTGTTCAGTTGCTGCAGCCTGGTTTTTTTTTAACCCTTTGTATTATAATAATATATTAGCATATGGGCCTCACTATTTTAATCTAGTTAAACCAAATCAAACTGAATCAAAAACAATTTTTTTAAAAGAATCAAATCATACAGAATCGAAACTTTTTTGACTGAATCGGACAGCACTACTGGGCAGAGGTGAGAAATTTCTATTCAAACTGAGCTAACATAAAAAATAGTGCTACATTGAAATTCTGTTTTTGAACCAGACTCTTTCTGAAGCAGTACTGGCCTGACAGCAGCTAGCAAAGTCTAAGTCCATTCAAGCAAATAAGGATAAGGTGAATAAACACGACACCTAGCATTTTTTTGACATTAAATCATAGCTGCCAAACTGAAGACCATTCCTCAAGATTTGTCAGATCCCTTATATTTTCAACATCTTCTGGGATACAGTGGGGGAAATAAGTATTTGATCCCTTGCTGATTTTGTAAGTTTGCCCACTGACAAAGACATGAGCAGCCCATAATTGAAGGGTAGGTTATTGGTAACAGTGAGAGATAGCACATCACAAATTAAATCCGTAAAATCACATTGTGGAAAGTATATGAATTTATTTGCATTCTGCAGAGGGAAATAAGTATTTGATCCCCCACCAACCAGTAAGAGATCTGGCCCCTACAGACCAGGTAGATGCTCCAAATCAACTCGTTACCTGCATGACAGACAGCTGTCGGCAATGGTCACCTGTATGAAAGACACCTGTCCACAGACTCAGTGAATCAGTCAGACTCTAACCTCTACAAAATGGCCAAGAGCAAGGAGCTGTCTAAGGATGTCAGGGACAAGATCATACACCTGCACAAGGCTGGAATGGGCTACAAACCCATCAGTAAGACGCTGGGCGAGAAGGAGACAACTGTTGGTGCCATAGTAAGAAAACGGAAGAAGTACAAAATGACTGTCAATCGACAAAGATCTGGGGCTCCACGCAAAATCTCACCTCGTGGGGTATCCTTGATCATGAGGAAGGTTAGAAATCAGCCTACAACTACAAGGGGGGAACTTGTCAATGATCTCAAGGCAGCTGGGACCACTGTCACCACGAAAACCATTGGTAACACATTACGACATAACGGATTGCAATCCTGCAGTGCCCGCAAGGTCCCCCTGCTCCGGAAGGCACATGTGACGGCCCGTCTGAAGTTTGCCAGTGAACACCTGGATGATGCCGAGAGTGATTGGGAGAAGGTGCTGTGGTCAGATGAGACAAAAATTGAGCTCTCTGGCATGAACTCAACTCGCCGTGTTTGGAGGAAGAGAATGCTGCCTATGACCCAAAGAACACCATCCCCACTGTCAAGCATGGAGGTGGAAATGTTATGTTTTGGGGGTGTTTCTCTGCTAAGGGCACAGGACTACTTCACCGCATCAATGGGAGAATGGATGGGGCCATGTACCGTACAATTCTGAGTGACAACCTCCTTCCCTCCGCCAGGGCCTTAAAAATGGGTCGTGGCTGGGTCTTCCAGCACGACAATGACCCAAAACATACAGCCAAGGCAACAAAGGAGTGGCTCAGGAAGAAGCACATTAGGGTCATGGAGTGGCCTAGCCAGTCACCAGACCTTAATCCCATTGAAAACTTATGGAGGGAGCTGAAGCTGCGAGTTGCCAAGCGACAGCCCAGAACTCTTAATGATTTAGAGATGATCTGCAAAGAGGAGTGGACCAAAATTCCTCCTGACATGTGTGCAAACCTCATCATCAACTACAGAAGACGTCTGACCGCTGTGCTTGCCAACAAGGGTTTTGCCACCAAGTATTAGGTCTTGTTTGCCAGAGGGATTAAATACTTATTTCCCTCTGCAGAATGCAAATAAATTCATATACTTTCCACAATGTGATTTTCCGGATTTAATTTGTGATGTGCTATCTCTCACTGTTACCAATAACCTACCCTTCAATTATGGGCTGCTCATGTCTTTGTCAGTGGGCAAACTTACAAAATCAGCAAGGGATCAAATACTTATTTCCCCCACTGTATGTACCCTGTTTGCAATATCACTTAAAAGAACTGGATAAAGATCAATACATGAAACTGTGGATTTGGTAAATGTAGGGTTAATTTTTAAGTCTAAAAATAAAAGGAAAAAAATAATCATTTAATAGTAGAAAATGCTGTCATATAATATGAGACTAACTTGCTTTTTCAGCCTTCACCCTGACTTCAGAAAGGACCTGATCTAAGTAGAGGCCCAGGCACCAGAACCTATCTAAAGATAAGTCGCCTAAGGAGGAATGTGCTGAAACTGACCATCTGTATCCATCTATCAATTAATATTTTATTTCTTTGTATTCTTGTTGACCTATTGAATTCTTTGATTAAGACTGATTGTTAGCAGACCTTCTGATGTAAGTTTGTTTGTACTAAATTGCTTATATAAACTGTATGACCTCTGGAAGGCAAAGCATTCATGAAAGACAATTGGCCTTAGATGCCAGTGGTCTTTTCCTATGAAGCTTCTTCATCGCTAGTAATACATTTTATTCTGAATAAAGGATCTCTAAACAATCATCCTGCTGTAAAGTGTTAAATATATTCAGTCAGAATCAACACAACACTGGTATAGCCCCTTGCAGGGCCGGTCTTAGCAAGTGCGGGGCCCTATGCAGACCAATTTGACGGGGCCCTACCCTAGCCCCGCCCCTACCCTAACTCCGCCCCACCCTAGCTCCACCCTCACCCTAGCTCCAGAGCCGGCCACCCCTCCCTCCGAGCTCCAAGGCCCCCAGCTCCAGGGCTTGTCGATCCTGCACAGTCAATGCCAACTGAAAACCATGTCTTTTTCACAAACACAGATACACCCTAATCCACTATAGAATAAATAGTAATATTTAAACTTTCTATTTAGACAAAAATTAAACTGAACCCCCAAGATGCCAGACTCTGCATACAATACAACACCACAGAAACAGAAAATGTCCCCTAGTACTGTGCAAAATATAAAGACAACAGATGTAAATTTGAAAAAAACCTAACAAATACCAATCACCACTTTACAAATTAACAAATAGAAACAAAACAAATATAGAAAATAAAATAATACCATTTTATTGGACTAATACATTTAGCTTTCAGAGGCCAAAACCTCCGTCCTCAGGTCAATACAGTATAGAGCTGTTACAGTATCCTATCCTGACCTGAGGAAGGGGGCTTTGTTCTCCGAAAGTTTGTCAAAATGTATTAAAATTAGTCCAATAAAAAGATTACCTTATTTACATGTTCTATTATAAACATTTATTAACACAGCTACAATACTATATCCTAAAGCAAAAAAATAAATATATATATTTTATTTACAGTTTGTTGTCTCTGGTTTCTGCTTTCCTCATCTTCTTTTCACTGTCTTCCTTCCATCCAGCATCTGTCTTCGTTCTTTCTCTGCCATCCAGTGTCTGCCCTCTCTGCTGTCCCCTCCATCCAATGTCTGCCCTCTCTCCCTGCCCCTTCCGTGCACATCTGCCCTCTATCTCTGCCCCTTCCGTTCACTGTCTGCCCTTTCTATCCCTTCCATCCACTGTCTGCCCTTCCTCTCTGCCCCTTCAATCCACCATTTACCCTCCCTCTCCTATCCATCCGGGTCTGCCCTCCCTCTCGCTCCCACTTCCATCCAGGATCTGCCCCTCTCTCTGCCCCTTTTTTTCAGCCCCCAGTTCCAGCCCCACTATCCCACCAGTCCCCCGTTTCAGCCCCAGCCCTTTTCTCCCACCAGTCCCGAGCTTCAGCCCCCAGTCACTCCTCCCTGTCCCCTTTTCAGCCCCCAGTTTCAACCCCAGTCCCCAGCCCTTTTCTCTCACCAGCCCCAAGCTTCAGCCCCAGCCACTTCTCCCTATCTCCTTTCAGCCCCCAGTACCCACAGTTTCAGCCCCTGCCCCTTTTCAGCCTCCAGTCCCAGTACTAGACCCCTTATCCCACCTACCCTCCTTTTCAGCCCCCAGTTCCAGCCCCCTTCATCCACATGTCTTGTATTAGAGCCCCCCCTTTTCAGCCCCAGAACCACTCTCCCAACTGACCCACGCATGCCCCATTTTCCCACCAGCCCCATGCATGGCCCCCATT